>NC_087549.1:31196083-31375113 GCF_036250125.1 Pseudopipra pipra | reverse complement strand
TAGGAAGATACCATTTCACCAGGAACACGTGCTGATCAGCAGCAGGAGGTTCCACCCAGCAGTCGACCATCATTATAGCTGTGCTTCTGGAATGTATTGGGGAAATCTCCTGCCAGGAAAAAGGTGCATCTGGTAAAGAGTAAGCTACATATTATTTCACTTTAGGTCCTGTAAAACCTAATCTGCTAGTCTTTGAAGACTAGTAACTGTATTTATGTAAGTGGTGCAATACAGAGGGACCTGTAGGCAATTAGCCTACATTCATTGAATAATCAAAGCTCTTGGAGGCTTGCAAGCTAGTAAAAATATTTGTGAGGAAAGCAAGTATCTAAACATTTTTGAGCCATTTAATCTAATTTTGACTGGATGTAGTAATCTAATTCAAAAATCGGACACTACTGCAGCAGCAATTATTGTTGTAAAGGCCAAAAATGATGTTCTCTCTTTCATACCAATTATCGAAGTTTGGTAATAAAACCAGGAGCTTTAATTGGAATATCAGTTGGTAAAGTCTTGTCAAGTCATTTCTGACATTCCAGGTCACAAGCACTGCTAGGACCATCTTTCATGTATTTGGTCTCTCAGAGAATTTTCAAAATGTATCAGCTGGAGTGGGTGGAATAGACCAGAGGATAGTACGTTCTGGTATCACTGAGGCCAGCACAGTTCACGATAGCTGAGATGCAGAGCTCTTCCAAAATTATCTGTACGTACAGAAGGATATTTTGATGCAAGAAATACACTGTCAGCCAAATATGCAGGATGAGGTGAAGCCGAAACAGTGGTATTTTCACACATTGCTTTTCCAGCTATAAGCAGCCCTCTTGGTGCAAGATGTTATTCTGACTACTGGGATGACTCACTGCATCCGTATGGTGAGTAAACATAACACCTTTTATTTTTTGTAACAGAAGAAACAGTAAGCTTCCTAATGTGTGTGAATACATGCAGCCATATTGTCTATTGAAAAATAGCCAAAAGATAACCTAGAAGGGAAATACATATTTATTTAATTTCTCTTCCGCTTGACAGAGTGTGAGGTTATTGTGATAAATTAAGTTCCACCCACGGTGTAAAACTGGAGCAGGCAAGAAGAGGTTCAGGCCAAATATGCTGGCATAGTTTAACATAGTGTCAATCTAGAAGGGAAGCTGTTGATCCTCTGATCATTGCTAGAATATAGTGTAATGGTTCCTTTGACACTTTTGTCTTTTATTTCATCAGTATGTAGTACATGACATTTTGTACTTGTGAAAGGTGCTGAACTGACAGGCCTTGAGACTGAAGTCTTCTCTTTGTACACATATCAGACGATACATAGACAAACACAGCATCCCCTCTCTGCTTCTTTCTTTGTCTTTCCTACACTTCAACTGCTTTCTTGCTGCAGCTTTCTCATATGACCACCATTTGAAGTGAAAAGATAGCCTGATCTCTGATACAGTTCAGCAGTTACTGTTTGCTGTTAATGTTACCAGGAAGGCTGCTTGTCCTGTGTGGGTTTTGTGGGGGTTTTGTGACACAGAAATGCATTTCCATGAATTTAAGTAATTCCAGCTCATTTCATGTGGGTCACAAGCTGGCCATTAGGCTGTAATATCTTTAGGTTACCAGTGACCCGAACTAGACTTGATCTGGTAACCTATAGCAGAGGCGAAATGCTCCATATCCTATTTCCATTCCTGCTTGTATATGAATTGTTCAGTATAAGGTTAATCATGCATACTAGAGATTATTTTTTTCTCTGAAATACACAGTAGATCTGTGGTTTTGTCCTTTCTATCTGTTTGGAGCAGACAAAGGGGATTATGAATGGGTTGGGTACAGTAGAAATTACAGTGTTAAGAGTACCAGTTAATGCATAGCAAAATTATTCTGTTTCATAATATTAGCAAAATTTGTCTCTGTATCCACATCGCTCAGAATTCCCATTGGGAATATTGGATCCACCATGCAGATCAGAGAGACCAATTTTGCCTGTAGTGTGGACTTCTAATGGCTTTACCATTCTTGCATTTAGAGAGAAGAGGGGTGTAGGGGAAGGAGTTATTGTCTCCTCTCAGTTTTTAATACTGTGACCATTTAGTTAAAAAGAAAATATGAAAGAATTCACAATCAGGATGAACAGCTTGCAAAATGTAACTTCAAGATGTATGGTTAGTTTCTGCAGTTGGCATTTTCCTGAAGTATTTCCCAAAGAGTTATTTTAACTGTGTCTATCATCTACTTAAAAATAAAATAGCATAAGTAATTAAAAATAAAAGAATGTTGCCATCCTCAAATAAAAACACACACACAATAAATCTATAGCTATCGGACAATTTGCACTGAGCAGCAGAATAACCTGGGGTGGGGTGGGGCGATGGTGGTGCAGGGGAAAAGTTCAAAATTCCTGGAAATCAGTTTTCTGATCAAAAATTTGGGCAAGATCTCTTCACCTTTTTTACATCTCTTTGAATATTTTTGCTGTCTCAAATTGTTTCTTGATATACAGAAATGTATTCTACTCTTCTGAAAAGGTTTGCTATGCAACTAAGACTTTAGATATCTTTCACCAGATGTTGCAAATTATTTTATTTTTTTCAAAAAATATGTCAAGAGGATACACATTGTGTAATTTGCAGGAAGTCTGCTAAAATATTGAACAAAATTAGTAATAAAAAAGAAAAAATATACTTTTTTTTAAAAGACATAAAATAGTAGGGTTTTTTAATAATCTCTACCTCTGCGATGACATAGGATGAGTTTAATATTTTTAGTAGTAGCATCATATTCCTATTCCATGTACTCATACAAGGAATCATATGAACATAGACTTAAATTATTTTTGTCAGGACTGGGTTTGTATTAAGGATCTGTTTAGTGGATAAGGGTAAAAAACTGCCCCCGATCATTTTTCACGCTTGCATTTACTTATACTTTCAGACTTGTCTCAGCTAGATCAACTAAATTTTCCCTGAAAGATTGAGAACATATCCAGCCTCACTCAGTCACAGTCCAGAAGGAATTCAGTTATTTCAAGAAGTCTCATTACACAAGATCCTTCTATTACCTCTTGTTATTTATCTTTCAGTACTATCACCTTTTACTACCCTTTCTTCTTTCTTAATTCAAATTAATAAAGTCCTGCAGTGAATGATTCTTCAGTTCCTTTGAAATTTCTTTTGAAAGAGTGAGAAGTCCTCAAAAATCACAATACTCATAAAATGGTTGAGGGGGAAAAAATCCTTTATTCTTTCCTCTAGACTTCAGTGACACTATGAAGTTTCACATAATTTGCAGACTGCATCTCATAAAATACTGGCAAAATTTATTCAATTCAAATTAAATAGATGTAGCACAGAGTAATCTTTCTCTATTAAATATGTCACTTTTTGCAATTGTTTCTTAATATCCCTCACAGCTTCCATCTAAGATTAGCACTTTCTTTGCTGCCACAGTTTCACTAACCTACTGAATTATTCACTGAAGCATAACCTTCAGATATCAGGTTAGAAAGACCTTGATTATGGCAGGAAGTGAACTGTATAAACCATTTTTCTTTAAAAGAAAATTTCTCAGTATAGAAAAGTCTAAAATGAGATAAGTATTAAATGTGTGTAAAAATTAACTTCATAATTGATAGGAATTTAGTCAACTGTGACATTCCTGTATTTTGTTTATAATAATGTACAATAACATTCCAGATACCATTTAATAGTGTAAAACCACGTGCATTTTTATGGTGCTTATTTAAACTTAAAGTACAAGCCAGGATACCCATGCTGGTTTCACTTCTAAAGTAGAGCTGTGGAATCTCTTGCTCAGATTTAACATACTGGACAAAGAATATTTACATCCAATTCCTGATTTTGTCCCATTTGCTGAAAATTACTTTTAAGGGTCTCTCAGCTCCGGAAACCATGGTGACAGAGTGGAAGGCTTCCCTACAGCAAAGCGCTGTTATTGACCATTACTTTGTGCCAATCCACTGCTGAAAGGTCATTTGAACACCTACCAAGGAGACAACAGCTTCGGGAACGCTTTCTTTGCGAGTGTTGAAATACAGACTCACCACTCACTTGTCTGCTTCTCATGACCTGTCCGATGGCACCCAGGAGCTGAAAAGTAATTGTGAAGTTTAACAGGCTTTTAGAGGTAGTATGATAGCAAAATGTCAGGGCAAACAACATTCTACAAATTATTCTGCTAGTCAAGCGTACAAATTTTCATAATGACTTGACCTAGAATAGGAACAAAATGTGTTTTCCTAACGTGGGTGATAACTGCATAATTATGCAACTGATTCTACTAATATTATCAGCCTTATGTTACTTTCCCAGATGTTAGAGAAATGGCACAGAAGGAGAACACAGGTGGTAAGATTGTGGGATGTTGCATATTAGTGCAGTTCACAACAGAATTTTCTGTCTAGATTTGTTGACCATAGTTTGAAGAACTATAATATAAAACATGCTGCACAAGGATTTAACGCTTCACATGTAGCAGGGGCTTCAGCAAAACAAATTTTGTGCTGTGCTGTGAAGTGTTCAGTTCCTAAGAGGTGTTTAAACCTCTTGCTTCCTGATCTCTGTCTCTCTTTCTCCTAGTGACGTTTGTGGTTTGTAGGGTTTTGCAAACAGGTGAAGGTGTCACTTTTGAGCAGCTAAATTTACATTTAAGTGATTATGTGAATTCACAAGTCAGACATCATTTTAAAAGACTTACAAGTATTGCAAAGGAAACTGTTGGTTTAATGAAATTCTAAAAAATTATATATGTATATTGTGTATATTGCTCTTCAAGAGACCTTACACAACAAGAAGTGTTTAAAAGCAGTGTGGGAAAAAAAATGGGTTCATGTTGTAGGTGTAGAGATTTTTTTCTTTATGTTTAGTATACATTAGGCATACATACATCATAAAGACAAATGCCATCATGTATCTTGTATACATTTAATGTAATAATTCAACTCTGTGTTTATTCTGTGTTTATTAGAGAATTATGCCTTTGACAAAAAGATCTGCAGCTGTGACATTTGAATTGCAGACCAAAGAAACGTGAAAGAATTAAACTTTCTATACGGGAAAGAGGCTAGAATTTTTATTTAAGGAAACTGATCATTTTGGACTTAGAAATATATGTAGGAAGTGACTGTGGGCATGACTTAGTGTATACTGTTCATTTCAGTTTAACTGCATCCACTGAAACTGCCTGGGAATTGCATCGAGAGGGTTTACAATTCTTTAGTTCCGGCATTTTTACCTTTTAGTAATGTTTGCTAGAAATCTTGTCAGGCTTAAAATAATTGGAAGCACCTACAATATCAGCACTGAAAATGGAAGTTGTAAAAGACAGAAAAGATTGTGGTAGTGGTTCCTCCAATAAAATAGACAAAATGAATGCTATTATGTGCCTGCAGATTGCATGATAATCTGAAACCCTGATTAAAAGGAAAGCTATTAAATTGATTTTCAACTTTTTTTTTCTCTTTTCCCAATTAATTGATCTGCCATCAGGCTACAAGAAAGGTTCTGTAATCTGAAGCAAGCCACAGTTTGATTTTTACCTTCCCTATGTTTTGAAGAAGAAGCTGTCTGTTCACACGTAGAAACTTTGCCTTTATTGGAGTGATAGGAGAACCCATAATACAGCAAAACCCAAAAATATGCTTGCTCTATTGTTTCTGAAGTGGCTTTATTAATTTCTGATTCTGCGTATGCACTTTTACAGAATGCTTTAGAGTTGGAATCAATAGAAAAAAGTCTGGTGAAAAATGGAAAAGTATCACATCAAAACTTGCTTTTCATGTCAGGACTTTGTGTAATTGATTCAAGCGTGGACTTCGAATGTTACACTTTCTTCAGATTTGTAGTCATTTGGAAGGTTAATAGCTGACATATGTGACTGTGGTTGCCAATGGCAATCCCTGTGATTTGGGTTGGGTTCAAACAGCCATTCAACCCCACTTGTCCCACTCCTTAACTCCTAAAGCTAGCCATGCAGATTGTTTTGGGGGATGACATTTTACATGTGTGTCTATCAGTCTTTTCTGTATGTATTTATCTAAACATTTATATTTATTCCATCACCACATTACTCAAGTGTGAATGAATCTTGGCTGACAAGTTAACTGTAAGGAATGGAAAAGGAGTATTACCTTTCCCATTTAACAGTGAGAGAGCTAAGATTTTAAGACTTACAGAAAGTTTCAAAGAAAATAAGTATCACTACTGGATATTGCTGTTGAAGTGTCTGAGCCTTTACCTACCTTTACCTTTTTTTCTCACGTCCATACAGAAACCTGTCTGAGTCATATGCTCCTTTGGATTGCTACCAGGGATATACTGGTTCTTGGAAGCAGCTTTGGGATTCTTAGCTTTATGTACAAAGGAATTCATACAAAATGAATTTTAGGCATATATGTGTGTGCCTGTATGTGCATATTTGTAATTCTTGGAATCATTAAATATTCACTGTCATCAGGTATGTATATACAGATATTTTTGGGGATAAACTGCATATACTATTTGATGATAGCCAAGCTACTTTGAGATCTAGCTGTAGTTACACTGTGGAAATGGAAGCTGTTCCAACAAAGGTCTGTTTTTTTTCTCCTTGAACAGCATAGATATATTCTGCAGTCACAGTGGGATTGGAAAGGAACTTGCGAAGCCATACTCCAAGGCAGGTGAACTGCATCTAGGGAGATCTAAAATATTATCCAGATGACATGAAATGGAAATGCTTTTTCAGATATTGCTGGGCAGCTTGGACAAGAAAAAGAAACCCCTGAATCACGCTTTGAGTTCACACTTAGTCCAGTCTTGGACTTAAGATCTATAGTGACCCCTTTCCCTCATGCCTACACTGCTTCTCCAAAGCTTAATTCTGTTGCTATGCTGTGCATTAGAGGGGAAGAAACAAATGTGAGACTTCATGCAAATCTGTTGACGGTAGTTTTCAAATCTTCTATCATGTTCTGTAGGGGACAACACACAGTCATTGCTAGACTACTTGAAACAGGTGCTGTTGTTCTGACTCATGTATTTATCCAGCACACTTTCATACATTTCCTTTTGATGGCTCATGCTTTCTGAGGCACATTCCTGAAAGTGCACAGTTAAGCCTGTTGGACAATCACATGCAAAAGCAATTCTTAGAAGTAATGAAGAATATAGAAAAATAGTTATAAATACAATCTGCTGTTATATGTCAAGACTTCCTCTCCTTAGTCCCCAGAGATCTGTTCAGTATAAGGATGATAAAATAGCTGAACAGAGACAGAGTCTAGATGCCCTCTTAAGAGTCCAGTGTGTAGGTGTTCCGGCAAAGGGGCTTCTGGTAAGCATCTCTAAGTTGTGAAATTGTTCAGAACCAGATAAAGGTAAATTGCAGATGTATTGGGGCTTTTGTGCAAGTAGATGTGCATGTTTCTAACGTAAACTGCTGTATTATTATTCTCAATGTAGCTTGAGGGGGTCAATAAGGAACCCCAGCTACTTTCACAGCCCAATGTATACCCAAACAGCACCCATTAAGAGTGTTAGTCTCTCCCTTCTCTTACAAAGCATAAGGTGTGAAGCGAACCCTCTGCTGTCAGGTATGAGCTGCTACTAGCATCCATCTCCTGCTTCCTCCCACCGCGTACTATCATGACTAATATACCTGCATTGCAGTTAGTTCTCCTGTTAGCAAGCTAAGAGGGCCCAACTTCAGATCAGGCAGCTGCTGTAAATATATTTGGTTGAGTTGTGCTGAAAGAAAAGCGGTGAAACTGTATCTCAGACACATGAAATGGAGATGATCATGAAAGAGTGGTGGAAAAAAAAGGTCTCAAGAACACTGAGGAGAGCTTAAAAAAAAAAGAAAATATTAGAATAATACATGTGGGAATAGATTTAAAGATTGCAAAAAAACCCACAACAGATGGAGGGAGATTCAATATTTACAAATGGGAGTGAAAAATTAATTTGGAAGGAAAACACAACAAAGGGGCTATGGAGAGGCAACTCGTAGGAAAGGAGGAAGGAGGGGGAGAGTAGGAAAAAGGACTGAGGGAAGAACAAAAGAAAGAACAAAGAAAAGAACAAAACCCTTCTCACTCTGCAGTTATTGTATTTTGGCGATAAATATTTGCAGGTGGTTACAGTAGTTATTTCCCCACTTCTCCTCCCCTTTTCCCTTTTAGAATCAGCTCACAAATCAGTAGAATCTCCAAAACAGATGAAACTCTGAAAAAAGTGAGTTCTGTGTCTAAAAGCACAGCAGTCACTCCACAACATCCACATCACCGTAATGATGTTTTCCTCTTTTTCAGAGTGCTGCAAGGCACATGGAACTGACCCATCCTCATATCACACTACCCTTGAAGCAGCCTCTCTCTTTTACAAACAAACATAATGGAAACAAGTTTATCTTTGAACTTCATTGACGGATCCTGGGCTTGTGCTCTTTGTGTGTTAATGTTTTCAGTTACACTTGGCATTTTTTTAGCATGTTTAGGCTTTTACTATTTCTGTCCATATTAGTAGTAACATACAAGTGTGAAATGTTTCTGGAAACTTGCCCCATTTCCGTCACTGGTGGAACTCTCAGTGCCCACAGGATGGTCCCGCTTCCCTCTTTCTCTGTCTGCTGGGGGCATTGTGGCTGTGAATCTCTTTCTCTTTTTGCTGTGCAGCTTCTGAAGGAAATCAGAAAATGTTTACAAGTGTGGCTGTAGCATATTTCTATAATTTTTCTGATAATCTTTGCTTGTGCTTGCGCTGCATTCTGTGTATGGTGGTAGCAGTTTCACCTGCCCACTTTCATGTGTCATTAATTGTCACTGTGCTACCACGTCTGTGTAGACACGTCTTTACCGAGTGCTGCTCCGACATCGTGTCTGGGCCTTGTAAATCCTGGCAACAATGCTACACACACTGCAGAGGCTTTGTGACAAAATATAGAAATGACAATTAATGATGCCTGAATTTGGGAAAGGGAGGAGAAACACACTTTGGTTGTGCGGAAAGATGTATTTAGAGGCTTTAGAGCACGAGACAACATTTTACAATTCAGGCTACAGTTTTAAAGCCTGATAGAGAAACCCTTTCGTCTGGCAGAGCTCAAAGCATGCATTAGTATCCACCATTTGCAGAGCCTCCGTACTTCAGCGAGGGCTAATTTTCTTCTGGTGGGAATGTCACTGGATGATTGAGGAATTATCACTTTGAAAAGAACCTTAATCGCGTGATCAGTCTATAAATTAGATTTTACTCAGTGCAAGCTGGGGTGGTGGGACTGGCCCCCTTGACTTCAGGGGAACCACTCACTTCAATAAGGTTTTACACGGTCTGGACTTTGGATTTAAGAACAAATATTTTATTTTCTGCCAAATATACAATAGGAATTAATTGCAATATATTATTCTGAGCTTTGCAAATGCTAAAAATACATGCTCATTTAATGTGCAAGATTTTTGTTTATAATGGGCATTAAACAGAGAGAATGTCAGTGTAAGAAGAGGTGGACTTAATGGGTTAAAAACTGTGTAAATGTTACTCTAGTTAAATTACAGCTTGTTGTTCAGATGAATACTCTCCACTTCTCATATAGCTTTAAATTATGGACAAATGCTTGCAATTGTGAACTACCTACATTGTGGCTGCCTGTTCCCAGGCTTCATCAACCCTAGCTGTCCAATGGGATTACTGTAAGCTTTCACGGCAGTCTGCCAGCCACTGATCAGAAATTCATATCCCTGGATGTTAGATTGCTCTCTTTATTCCATCCTTGTGATGGCTGTGATTGCTGTCATGGTGTTAGGTTAGAAATTAGCATTTTGTGGCCCAAATTTTGCCATCCAGAACATAATCAGAAAAAAGGGGGGGGGGGGATCAAAGAATAGTAATTTCATCTGTCAAAGAAAGGAAATGCAGTGTTACCATGATACAGATGTCTATGAAACTTAGGTCAGGAAATGTTGTGGTATTTATGGTCCTATTTGGTGAATGCTTAGGCAGGTGGTGTTTTTCTGTTACTACAGACCTCTGTTCATAGATTAATGCTTTTGCTCTGATAAAAATAAATAAATCAATAAATAAGTAGATAAGATGCATCGGTAAAACTCTAGGTGGGCTTCAGAAACTCTTAAATTAAAAAAAAAAAAAACAAACAAGGATCTCTAGCAGATACTTTCAAGGACATGCTGAATTAATCACAAGAGGCTGGTTAGCAGGAGGTCAGAGAAAGACTTCTTACCATCATTTTGGGTCATATGTCTAGAGGCGATGGCAGTATGTATGTGCTGTATTGTAATATCCCCTTTCTAGTTTTCTTGTCTCAGTCAGAAAAGCCTGAACACATATTGCATGGGGCTCTTGAAAGAAAAGAGACACTGGCAAAAATCAGTAGTTAGGAGTTTTTTCCTGTTCATTAAAAGTAAGTCATATCTGACTGGCTAATAAAAATATGTCATTGTTTTTTGTCAGGTTCGTACTATATTCAGCATATTGTATCGTCATATATTGTATCCCTTGCATTTTATTTTCTAAATGTGTTATATCTGGTGATTAAAAGGTGGGGATTAAACAGCCCAATAGTAGTCACTGATAGATTTAATGAACATTTATTATTGCTCTAAACAAAGATTTTTCTCTTAATCTATTTCAAAACAATTCATCAGGGTTTATTACAGAAAATTATGGAAAACGACTGTTTAAAATTTAGTGTAGAGATATGGTTAGGTCCTTAAAGGTAGCTTGTTATTCTTTTTAGGCAACTCACACACATGCTAATTTTTTCTGTCATTAGCACTGAACAAGCTGGAAGGATTCTGACATGCGAGGTGCACAGATTCTGCTAGGAGCCTTGATTTTTATCCACCCAAGCTTATCCGTCATCTTTAATCATGCAAAAAGCAGGATTACTTAATCATTTCATTTTATTGAAAAGAAAAAGAAAGATTTACATTAAAATGATGACATGCAAGAAAAAAATAAATTGAAAATGATTATAAAGAAAATGTAACATAGAGACTAAAGCTCCATTGGTTCTGTGATGCTCATTTAAAGCAATGATCTAGTAAAGTCAAGGTATAAAAGTAATGATGATGTTAGCTGTTGAAGTATAACCATCTCTACAGTTTTAATGTATATTCTGACATGAGGTGTGTAGCTTAATATTGCAGATAGCTAAGGAAGATACTTTTTTTCACCCATGTTGTATTTATTTCTTGCATTAAGTTGCACATTTGTTTGAAATAAGTATTTTAGCACACAGATGTTATGAGGCAAGGCATACTAGCATTTTCACGATCATTTCAGTATACATGTGCCTGCCTGTTTATCTCCCTATATAGGACAGGCAAAATTATACTGATTTTTAGCCTAGCTATGAAAAGTACTGGTTTACTGCAAGTGTGAAATTTATGTTGGAGATAAAATTAACAAGTTATTCGTGAGTGCCTTCTGTATCTTTTGGATTTTAGATATTGCATTGTATGCCCTACCTTTTCTAGTCTTCCTACACTTAATTTAATATATTCTTTCTTTTTTCTGTTGTTATTTTTAAGCATTTTGAATATTCTTTTAAGTTAATATAATTTTTGCCGATATAACCTTTATGTCCAGCTGTATCAGAATTTAGGTAGTAAAAGAGGTGGGGAAAAATACACCTGCAAACTTTTGATGTCACAAAGCATTTGTTCAGGAAACATTGCAGTTTCTAATAGAAAGTTAGTTGAAGGAGATAATGAGGACATATTTTTGTATGTGAATATATACAAGTGGTATATTTCATCAAGGAAAATTTATTAAAAGCACCAGACTTTTAGGTCTGATATTTACATAAAATGGTGCATTAAACAAGTAATTACATTACAAATCAATGTTTACCAATTAGATAATTAATAATTCATTCTACTGTACTGAGTGAATTTAAGGTTGAATACTCTGGTGCCAAATTGTTTTGAGTACATAAACATTTAATGAGATCTGAAAATTTTCCAACTTTTTCCTTTAATATAGAAATTTCTAGGTGTTGAATATTTGTTTTCTTTAAAGGAGTAATAAAAGAGAAAACAAAGTACATTTTTTTTCAGTTTTACCCCAGTACAAAAATCTTTTGTTGCTGTTGGAGCTGAGAGTGTAGAAATAAGAAATAAACCAGAAAAGATAAAAAAATAGGTGTACAGATGTCTATTTGTATTCAGTTATTCCCTTTCTGACATTACCTCTGGATACTGCTTGGCTGTGATAGCTGACTGTTTTGAGAGGTAACCTTCTAGTAGGAGGTAAATGGTTAAAAATGTCTTAGGGTAAAATTGTATGAGTGGGGAAAAGATTGGAAGTCCCTAACTGCAAAACCAAGTTTTGTTTCTATGTTGTTTCTGATTTTTGTTTTAGAAAGGATGTAGTTATTATTATAGAAAAAAAAATTGAGTCCATGAGAAATTTAACCTTCATATAGATTCCATCTGTTAGTATAAAACCTCCCTGAAACTCTCTCTACTACTTCATTTAGTTAAAAAAACCCAATCAACCAAACAACAAAAACAAGCAGAAAAAAAACCCAACAAAACAACCAACAAAAACCCCCAAATCAACTCACTTTTATTTTTTGAAATATTTTCTATTTTTGCTCTTCTTAAGAGAAGAGCATCTACCTTACAATTTCACAAATGTTAGAAGTACAACTGGACTCATAGTGAGATTTTAATACAGGCCAAATGTCACGCATTGTGCATAGTGACTCTGAACATTTTTGGGCACAAGAAAAATGGATTTGTAGTTTTTCTTATAATAATAGAAGAGAATATAAGGGATTTTATACAATATACAGTTACTTCCCAGTAGTGAAGTAGTAAAATCAACTTATTTTACACATGCAGACTGAATAATACACTGAGGATAGAAAAGAGCCTTTCAACAATAAATTGTCTTCCAAACTAAATAATCTTTCTATATTACTGTAAATTAATCTAGACAGTAGGTATAGTTTATATAACAGGTGTTACGTTATCTTCCTGATTGATTCATATTACTTTCCTTACTTAGTATAATTAAGTATATTTTTCTCAATTTTTATCTTTAAAAAGTAGAAGTAATTTTCTTTCTCTCACTTTTTTCCCCAAGCTGACAAAGGTTATTCTTATGGCATGATTCTTGATCAGATGTGGAATTAGTGATCTTTTGATGGTTGTCCTGAAAACAGAACTATTTACTAGAAAGAATTAGGTCTGATCTTAAAATTACTTATTTTCATGCTTTTAAAGACATGTCCCTAAAAGACCTGCAGATGCATGTTTACAGTTTGAATACTTGCCTATCCACTTGAAAAATGTTAGCAAGAATTATGTTACTTTGTATTATATAAAATAATTTTATTTAACCAATAAATTGAATTTTGTAATATTTGTCATGTTATAGCCTGAAGAATCTTCCTTTTGTTAATTTTCTGGGTGGATTTTGTGTTTGAAATTATTTTTTTTTAGCATTTTCTAGAAACTTAATTTCAGCAATATTGAAAGTTTCTTAAGTTTTTCATTAATTCCTGATAAACAGTAGCCATAGTACTGAAGGCAGATACTTATTATTTGTTATATGAAAGAAAATAAAAGTCTCACTCGCTTATTAGAAATAATGAAAGCATAATAGTCAAAACAAGCAACGACGAGTGACAAAAACCTACAGCAGATTTTAGTAACTATGACCTTTAAGCAATAGGTGGCAGTGTTACCTAAATACTCTTTGCTTTGAATTGGGAAAGAATGGAAGTACTTAAGAAGGAAGAGGACATTTGTTTTACTTGTACATAATTGCAGATTTGTACAAACAAATTTCACATCATTAGGGATTTTTCGAAAGGTTTTCCTAAAAAAAATTAAATTCAGTATCCATTATCACTTAAATGACCCACATTTTGTGTTTTGTGATTTATTAGTTAAAACATGATATTGGAATCTAAAATATTCAACCTGTGTCTGAAGAACAAGAACATTTTCCTATGACATCCTGTATTTGAAAATGTCTTTCATCTTAACTTCGTTACATATTTTAAGTGATAAACAACAAGCACAGTTTTAGAAAATATATTACAGAATATACTTTTCTGGTTTATTATAAATTTAAGACTTAGTTAATAAAGCTCATAGCACATAGTACTTCTGCAGAGGTTACAGAATAAACTTCATGAATTCTTTTAATATATACAGCATGATATCACAGAATAGACCTGTACTAATCTACAAATACTGTTTCTCTCTTTATGTACAAGTAGACACTCCTTTCCACACCTTCTGAAAAGCCTGCAATAACAAAACAAACAAGAAAATGGCATTGCATAGCAAAATTGATGCTTTAATATACATTTCTAAGCTGAGTATGTCAATATGCCTATTCACTTCAGTATAAAATTCTTCGCAAAATGCAATATCGCACGTTACAATAAAAACAATTAGTTTAAGTCATTTCTGTCTTCTGAGTGTTACTTATGTATATCTCATCATATAGTAATTAAAACACATACTGACCAATGCAGCAGCCATATTCCATAACATATGTTCTACCTCTAGGATACAGCTTTCATACAGTAGCAGTTCCAAGAGATGTGTTCATCACTCTGTGATAGAAACACTATGCAGTACTTTTTTGCAGTTTGAAGTGTGGCGGGGGGGGGGGAGAGAAGAGGGCTTGTACAGTATGTAGTGTTAGTTTGATAATTATATCTTAACTATTTACTATGTTGCATCTATCAATTTTTAATCTAAAATTAGGATGTTGCTTCTAAGGAGGAGAAAGGTAAATGATAATCACGCTAGTGAAAGAAGATAGTGATGGATAGAAGCAATGATGAAATGTGTCTGATAGGGTAGTTTTCTTCTGTACCACCATTTCGTTGCTGCTCTGGGATTACAGCAAAATGGTGGCTACTTATATTTTATGGAAAATGTAAATTTTATGGTAACCTTCCTATAGATTCCAAATTGCTTTTCCCCTCCACCCCTATTATATTGCTTTGTTAGAATGAGTGCGTGGTTTGCCTTCTGAATCTCTCAGTACTACAGGAAAGGGAAATGCTCAGTTGCAAAATTCTGCATCAACATTATAGAATTTACTTACATATGATTAAACCAAAGTGTAATCAAACTGTGTTCTTTTATAATTACAGATAAGATACTAAACAGTCATAGGTAAATAAATAAGATTTGGAGTGTATTCTTGTTTTGCACAGAACAGACTTACTGTAACTGAGGCAAACATTTGTGATGCCTTTTTGGTTTTTTAGGTAAAACTTAGTCTGTATTATCAAACAATGTTAATAAGTGGTAGATCTTAAGAAGGAGAAAAGAGATAAAGTCCTAAGGCTTTACTTTCTAGCCTCACTGTTTTTGTGTTCCCAATAGTTGACATGGCATGGAGTGACTAAACTGTCTTGTAAAAGATCCCCTTATCTACCTTCTTGGGCAGAGGTAAGGTACTGAAACAGTACCTTACTGAAACAGCTTTTTGTTTTTGTCACAGTTTTCAGAAGGATGTTACTTGTACTAATATGATTTTTCCCAAGTATCTAATTCTTAGAAATGAAAATAATTAGAAAACATGACTATAAATATGATTTTTTTAACTGCATCTGTTAAAATAGAGAGAATGAAGAAAAACAGGAAGTGAAGGGAAGTGAACAGAACCAAATTAAGAAAATGCAGATATGGAGGAATATTATAATAATGGATTTTCCTTAAATTCTGAAGGGAAGACAGTTTATAGAATGCTTTCTTTCTTCAATTACTCTATTACAGTTAAATTGTATTATTAAAATGTGGGGTATTTTTAAGATGTAATTTTATCTTTCTCCAAAGAGATTAGATAGATATTTAAAATTAAATGCATACAATATTATCTACAATTTCCTTGTCCAATTTTATGATGTTCTTGTTGTAAATTAGCTCAGTTCTGAAGTTGTGAGACTTTAAATAGTAGAAAAATAATCAAATATTTTAAAAAGTCAGTCTCCAGAGTCTTATTGCACCATTTGTTTATCTGATGGATATAAGTGAAGTGATAATATATTGAATTTAAAGCATGCTTTAATAGAGTACATACACTGATACTACTTATTTTTAAGGAAGCAGGTTGTTCAAGGAGTAAATTCTTCCTTAGAATGTTTGTATATCCTATTGAATTTGTCGTTGTAATGAAATGCCAAAATAATTTGGCATTTTATATATATACATCCATATAAAACATGCTCTATTTCTGGACATACTGGTTACCTATAAGCAGAAGGGATGAATGGTTATCAAAGTATATTTGGATGTGCACGAACACACTATTCTTATTAGCATGTCATGGCACCTAGAGACAGAAGAGGTACTATGCTTCAAGTGTATCTTTAGCTTCCACTTCACCCTCCACACTTTTTTACACACCTGAATCAGTTGATATCCCTCAGTGTAAGTGGTGAGTCACAGCATTATGTAAAAACAACATTGCTCTGAATCATTTCTGAAAAGTGCTTAAATTTAAACCTCAATATTAATTTTTTTTGGAATTATTTTGCCCTGAAATGCTCAGACATACTTGAATAGAGATTTTAAATGTAAAAATGGTAATGATTTACGTCTTTTTATGATGCAATCATAAGCTTTTAGTTGCAATATGACTATTTGTTTTGTTACTCCTGTTTCTTATTTATAACCCAAAAGCTGGCAACATTGCTAGGGAGGATCAGGTAAGGAAGTCATTCTATTTTATGCCAAACAAAAAAAATACACTGATCTCAAACTACATGACCTTATTTAAAGTTGGATTTATTTTTTTCTTTTGTAATTTATTTATTTTAGCTGTGTATTTACATGCAAAGCTTAGATTACTTTGAAGTTTTATACTAAATGAAATAATGCCCAGGAAGGTCTAAAAATCCATTTCTTAATTTTACATGTTTAAAGAGAACTGATGTGCACCATGTTTTTATTTTAATAAAAAACCCTGGAAATCTAAGCCCCCCTCTATCAATCAATGTATTAATCTTTTAGCAATATTAATCACACTATAAAACATAATTTTACATGGTTAAATATGCTATTTAAAACTTCTAAACAGTAGCATCAATATTTGTGTAATGTACTATAAGTATTTCTGTTTTATAGAGGAATTCTGTAGTCATTTGTTTTTAAAGTTCTCTGCTTTATGCATATTTTGATTCTTAAAAATAAAGGACAAATATATGATAAGCACAAGTTTTAATACAAGCACCTGCACTTACATAATAAGAAAAAAACATGTTCAAACCCCACCAAATTCATAATGTGCTCATAGCAAGCCCATACAACAGCAAAAGTAAACTGAAACTTATATAATTCTACAATGTCTTAGCTGTGCAGGTTAACATTGGTTTAGTCCGAGTTTGTCAGACTTGCTGTTGTGATTTCTGTTTTCACTGTAGATCAGACTGAAATCAGCTATGTGTCAGAAGATGTGGTTAAAAAAAATAACTAGATGCAAGGGTTTATGGCATGTTGTAAATTTGGGGGTAAAGATAGGTCTTTACATTTAAAGAAAATAAAAGATATATTTAAAATCCTGAATGAAGTATACACTGTTCATATATTATGACAATGTTTTAAAAAATCGTTGCAATGCTTTCACATGTAATGATGCTATAATCAAATCTGTTGATTATTTTATTTCTTTGTTTCAAAACATATGATAATTGTAAATATACAGAAACTATTCAGAGGATTTGTATTTTCTAGTTTCAATCACACATTCAATTAAATTGTTCTATGGAGTAATAAATAAGTTACCTGTTGTATTAATGCAGATATTGAATAACTTTAAGTTTTATGCTATCCAAAAAGGCCCAACACCAAGAGAACAGTTTCATCCTTTTTATTGAACAAGTATTGCAATTGGTATGGGATATCTTGCTTTATGTCTGCAGACTTGCTGTTCATCTAAAAAAATCAGTGTTTTTTCAGTAGGTTTAAAACAATTGTAAAATAATATTAAACCCCACAAACACATTTCTGTTTCCTCTATTACTTCTCTTGAATAAACACAATGTCTTACGTAATGTCTTGCAAAACAGAGTTTAGAAGGATGTTAATTTTGATTCTGAATTTTCAGAAATTATTGCATTTTGATATGACTGTGATATCTCTGTATAAGAGCATTTTGGCTTTTCTGCTTTATTTTACTCTTACAAATGATTGATTAAAAAAATTGCAACTTAGGTTATTGTTATGCAGCATTTTTAGTGTAAATAATTTTTTGTTCTCCTAATGTCAGTGAAGGAACAAATTATTACTAGATAACTCAACTATAACTAATCATTCAGACCAACAAAATGAATGTCAAGTAAAAAGAAAAAAACCCCACAAAATAAAACCCCAACACTTCTGCTTCCTTTTTTTTTTCCCGCTCATCTTCTGATGCTGGCAAAGATAAAAGCTGTGCAATTACATCTCAGCAGTGAGGATGCTGAATTTCACTAGATTTGTCAATCAGAAAGCTCAATTTACTTGCTCACTTTCATAAAATTTAGAAGCTGGGGACAGAATGGTAACCAAGTCTCCTGTGTCTACAGGTGCAAAATTATTTCCAGCCTGTATATTTACTTGGAAATGTTTTGCCCAGTTATTTTAAAATTGGCTAACAGTGGGCCACTCCTTGCTCTCTGGGGAGATTTTTCTATTGGTTAACTTACAGTCAGGTTTTGCTTTTTCCCCTACTGATATATTCCCTTTATTAATTTCCTCCCATTACTCCTAGTTATACCTCCTTTTACTATGTTAAATAATTCCTTTTATGCTAAATAATTCCTTTTTTCCATTTTTGAGTTATCACTGTGTAACATTGCTGTTCTCCTTTTTATGGAAACTGTCTCAAATTGGCAAGATCTAAAATATGCTGAGTTAAATCTGCTATAAAAGACTTTATTGACAATTACTATAACTTAAACACAGTCCTGCTTTAATAAGCCCAGCTAAAACTGAAGTTCGAATATTTTTTGTTAGCTGAAGCAAGAAATCTATTAAAAGGGCCCTCTATTTTGAACTGTTTTGTAGTGATGTAATGGGGCCAAAATGATTAGGCATAGTTTAGATAGCCAAAATCCTCTGGGTCAAATTACGCTGTCTGCTGAGAAGAACAACAGGGTTGAAAAAAACACAGATGCTGGACAAATGTTTCTGGTAAGAGGAGGAAAACTCTTACAAGACTGTCTCCTTTTCCCAAGGTTGAAGCTAATTTCGGTTGTTTCTCCTTCCCTCTCTGCATTTTCCTGAAGGCTAGAGACTACCTAGTGCTAAAACCCCTGGATACTCCCTCCCAAAACACTGCCTTCTCCTCATGCCTGAGGCAATCAGGACTTGGTGCTGCAAATTTGGCCTTATTCTGATCCCAGCTAGAGAAGAGCTGGGCAGGTTCATTAACTGCATGTGCCTGCGATGCAGCATGTTGGTGCAGGGCCCCTCTGCACCATCACCCTCATGTCCAGAGTCCTATAAAGGACTCTGAATGACTGAGTCATTGATAAGGGAACATGCTTCACAGTGAGTAGTATCTACAGACAATTTCTGATATGCTTTGATCAAACTTCATACATGGGCTGGCCCAGCTAGGGACAGGGGCAGCAATTCCAGGCTGGAAGCCACCATGAGGGGAAGTGATGAGGTAGGGTGAATGCATGAAAGCTCCTAGATTTTCAAAGAGGGTAACAGGCTCCCCTGTAAATCTCATGGTATGTTGGGAAAATTTGGAAGGTACACATAGATAAACCATGTCTAGTTTTCTAAACTCTCCTCTATCTCAGCTTCCTTTCCCTGGAGAGACCCCTAAATTTAGTTAGAGAGACTTTTACACCAGCAGCCTGACAAGGATTGAAAACCACTGCAATAATGCGCTGATGCATGCTACCACCATGGTTACAGTGAGAAGGTTTGCTGCTCTTTGACACTGTGCATATGACATTAGTAACTCTCCATTTGCATCAAGGCTTTTTTTGCAAAATAGCGAGCAGATTCTTCCCTGGCAGAAGCTAATAGAAACTGAGGGCTCATTTATAAACCAGACGTGTTTTAAGATACCTGTGTATGTTTAAACGGGGACTTGGGTTTTTTCCACTTCAGCTGGTTATCTTTGTAAAACTTTGATTTCTGCATCTGAAAGGACTGGGCCCTCCAATGTGCGCTGATAATTTTCTTTATTCTATTTAACTCTCTAAATGAATGTGAATTTGTACAAAGATTTCAGTGTTGTAGCTACGGCTGTCTTTATTACATTATATTTGCTGGTCAGCATATTGGTTCTGATAAAAATTAAGGTTACTGAGATACATATTATTTTGCAGTTTAAAGCTGGTTTTGGAATGTTTTGTCTAGTCTTGCAATATGATTGCTTACTGAGAATACCTAAAAAGTGACAGATAACGCAGGCAAAAATCCTACAAGTACTTGTAAATATTTTGTTTCACAATAACATTTAAAACCTTCATTTTTTTTTTATCTTGGTATAATATGTTTTAAACAATTCTGCAATCCCTTGGAGCATGTAAAAGTGCTCCATGTAAACAGGTCTCTCTGCCCTTGTTCTTTAGACTGTAGTGAGGCTGCTGAAAGATTTGAGTGATGGTGCAATGCTTTAAATTAAATATAGATTTGGGGTTCTGAGCCTGCTGAGTTGAGTGCTGTAAACACTGAAGGACCAATCAAAACAAACAGAAGTGACACAAGTGATCTTCATTGAATCATTTGGCATTTCTCTTGACTTGTTTAGAGACAAATGCTTTTGTTTCCTTTGGTGCAATATTGCTTCTAGATCTACTCTGAATTTTCATTTACAGAGAGTACATCACAAGATAAATAGTATGCTTTTACCTTAAGCAGCTAGTTAGAAAAATGCAGAGCATAAAGCAAGGGAGCTGTGGCATTTGGAGGCTCTGTTTTCCTGATGAGATGAATTGTGTTTCATTCCTGATCAAATGTTCTCTCTTTTTACAATATTCTAACTCCATCATGTGCTGTTTATGAGTAAAATTCCCAGCTTGAAATCGCTATGGCTGAGAAGTAAGAAGTATAATGTACACGTGTGCATGTGCATGTGTGTGTGTGCATATGTGTGTGTGTTCATTAACATTTGAGGTAGCAGGTGCTGAGAGCTCTTTTTCCTTGGTGTGAATATATTTTGCATCAGTGGAAGGCACTGAGACATCTTATGCTGCAATCTTTTCTGAGAGCAGCTTAACATTCTCTTTAGTGCTTCTCTAGAAGGGGATTGTGCAAGCCAAGGCTCTTCTCCAGTGCTAACATCTCCAGAATTAGACTCTAGGTTAGACTTGAGTTTGAAAGTTAAATGGTTGTGCAAGGATATGGGTTTTTTAGTTCTGTCATTAAAGAGCAGGAAGGCATAGAGGAGCAACCTGTGGAAGCATATTTATTTATCCTTTTTTCCTTGCTCTGTACAAGAGCTTGATCTTTCTAGTGGTGAGTTGATCTGGTTGTCCTCATTTTGGTCCTTTTAAAAGCCTTTTGCATATGCAGTCGTGTTCACTATTAAAAATGTGACTAACTATGGAGAATTTTCTCTTTTAACTGCAGCAGAAAAAATATACTCCTTTGTCATATAGGGAGACTGAGGGAGGTAAAACAAAGATTAGACTATTTCAACACCAATCACTTACTTATGTAGTATAGAACATCATCACAGAGAAACAAGGAAATAATCAACAACCCATGCAGAGAGAGGAGAGAGCAGAATGAGATGTTAAAAATAAACAAAACAAGTCGCTGATGAGAGCTAAGCTTAATACAAAATGCATCTTTCCTCTTTGAAGGGCAAAATCACACACCCAGAATGTCTCATACTGGCTGAGAAAAGAAAGACTAGTTAGTGGCCAAGAACACCCTGATGTTCTGTGCTACAAATTGAAAGTGAAGGTTACTTTATTGTAGACTTTATCTTAAAGCAGTAAAACGGGTAGCTGCAGCTACAACTGAAAGTATTGATTTTGTAATTTCAGCAAATTAAGAACAAGACAGGAAACCTATTAAACCTTTCCACTGATTGCCAGGGCACTTTTTGGTGATGCTGGTGCTGACATTAAAATTGCATGTGCTGTCTCTTTAAAGCCAAACATATACATTTTACAGAAGATAGTGCCAGCTAACATGCTGAAAAAGGATCTTTATAAATCTGTGTAATTTCACATTTCAGATGTGAAACTTTTGAAGCTTGATGACATGAATGTCAAGCAGTACATCTAAAATTTTCATAAATTATGGTTCATGTTAGATGTGCTTTCATTACATTTTAATAAATTAAAATTTTCACAAAGCCAGAAGATTTTTTATAATAATAGCAAAGATGGTAACGCTAGTAATAGCATTATCTGTCAGAACATTATGAGTAATGATTATGTAAAAATCTATGTAACAAAGGCTAAGAGAAGAAATGATCAAATTATATTCTTCTGTATCTTGTATAAAACAAGTTATTTTATTATGGTAGCAAAAAAAACAATTTCTCTTAAAGCAATATTTAAATTACTTTTAAAAATCAGTGTAATTCAATTCATGTGAATTACAATAGTTAAGATCACTTGTTTCATAAAGGATTGTTTTAAAACTTTGCTTTAATATTACTGAGTATAAATTAAAATGTTGTGTCTTTTACAAATGTAATATGTCTAATAGCTCTTAAGAAGAAAATTTTTCATTAAAACAGGGCAGGGCAAGGGAAATTATACCTGAATCCACTTGAGAAACTTATAAAGACGTAAATTTCCAATTTATCCAATTCATAAATATTTTGTTTCATCTGAGCTGGTCTTTGGCATCATTTCACTGTGTAAACAAGCATGGGTTTTATTCACACAAGTCTAATTTACAGGCAAGCCATTATCTACATTTACTGTAGTAGCCAGCAGTTTGTGATGTCGCCGTAACAGAAATGCACAGTGATAGAGGAGGCGGTGGGAATGTTAACTTAAAAAGAGATTGGATTTGTAACAACAAAGGTGTTCTTAAAAAGTGTGGGGGAGCACTGCTGAGAGACGGAGAGCCAAAAGTCTCCACCAGAATGGTCTTCAGGAACTTGTAGCGGGTGTCTACACCTAAACATGTGAATGAGAATGTGCAGATTATGATACCAGGGAAGCCACAAAATAGTGTATGAAAATAAGGTATCAGGTGTATCTAAAGATAAAGGTGAGGAAAGGTGAAGTGGATTTATTAGTCAGAAAAATCTGAAATAAGTAGGAGGGAAAACTAAGAGGAGTGCAGAGCTTCAAACGAATGAATTAATTCTTTTTTCTCTGCTGAAGGAGAAAGGCACATGGAGAATGCTGGAGAACTGTAACCACCCAACCAAAAACATCAGAAGCTGGGGTGGTAACAGTGACTCTTTGCAGCACCTCTCTTCAGTTTACCAGGAATGCACACACATGCCTGACTGTATAAACCTATATATTTTCCCTTTGTTTTTACAGCAGGCTATTGATGCCTGCCAAATCAGATACTGCAGGTTGCATATTACGAGTATATGCAGATAACACCTATAACTTCACAAAAACATTGGTGCTTTATTGCACTGAAGAGGCAGAAAATGAAAGAGACATCCATCTCCCCCATGCTTCATGATCCGGGGCTTCGCTGAGTCTGGAGCAATGACTATGAAGAGGAGAAAGATGCAATAACAGTAACTACAGGTGCACACAGAAGTTATTCACAGGGACATAAATACTTACAGGTGGCCACCAGAATAACCACTCCCAGATGGTTGTGATTTTTAGGGACAGAGGCAAAAGGTGGGTTTTTAAGAAGGAATTTAAACAGGTAAAGATCAGTAACTAACTCCTTGAGAGATGATACTTTATTTGATGTAGGATGGTTTCAATAACCTAAGAAGCTTTAACTTATGTTGCTGGAGTTCCTTCTGGCCATTTGACAATGCTGAGATTTTATTAAAACTACCGTGAGTTTGAGTATTTTCCTGAATTTTTTTCTTTCAAGGGACTTTCTTCCTTCTAAATGTTGATATTTCACTTGTCCATCACAGATACTTGCTACCTGCCACTCTCCTGTAGATCCATAATTTTGCCAGAGTTGTGATTGGTGGTATTTCCACTTGAATTTTATCAGAGGAGTTTCAATTTGTTTTGCAATTTTTGTTGTTCCAGATTCATCAGAACTTTTAATTGTATTTAGTTTTTAATGGAATGTTATAGATAAAAACTGGAACATAGACATGTATATGTTTTACTTATTCATGTGTGTACTTAAGTATATAAAAATAAATATATACCAAAATCTCCCACCTATTGGTTTCAGGAAGGTGGAAGAACAAAGAATGACTAGGTGGCAGAAGATGAACATAAGATATTCAAGGCCTTCCTCTGCTTGATATAAAGTGATGATTAGAACATCAGTTTTCTATATCCAGGGAGAAGACCTAAAATTTAAACTGAAATAATGCCTAGTAAGCTTTTTTGTGCAACACAAGAGACGGATGGAGGCATAAACAAGAAGAACCAGTAGCCAAGTAAAGCGTGACAGTTGCTGGAATATTGTACAAAACCCATAATTTAAAGTTGTGTGTACATCTCCCATAATCCTGGAAAGTGCCCTCATTAAAAGCTTTTTTATGATATTCTGCAGAACTTGCTTTCCATATGAAACACTTAGAGAATCTGGCTTATGACCCAAGACATAATGGAAAAAAACCTATTAAATATCCCAAAATACTGCAGTGTAGGAGAATCATGTCCTGCACACCTTTACACTGAGAGGATTACGAGGGTTTTTGACACAAGTGAACCTGTGGTCAAGAATGCACATATGCACACTGAAGAACACTGATCTTTATTAAAATTTGATTTTTGCCTTGAAGCCTGTCCAGAAGCACAGAAAGAGAACTGTCCAAAGGCCACTTGAAATTGAATCAACAAGTGACAAAAAGTTTGGCAGACAAATATTGATTCTGTAGAAGGTAATTGAGGATACCACTGCCTCCATTTCTTAGTGCATTGTAAATGAGAAGAACTAAATTCTTTTGCATGGTCAAGATAAGGTTATGCACCATTGCTAGAATTGTGAATTAGTTGGAAAATATGTCTACTGATGTCGAGATATTAACATGAAACTTTCAAGGGCTAATTTTCAGTAGACATACAGTGAAAATAAACTTGTATTTGAGGGTTAAGGAAGTCAATAAAGATTAAGCTAATAAGATCTTTGATACAGGACTGTGCTAAATGAAATAGTTGGAAACATTGGATACGCTTGTAATAAATGGCGTCATTTTAAACTTGGGTCTAAATGAAGTGTCTGCCTGAATTCCACAGAAATAGTGTAAAAATAGTATAAGAAAAATAAATTCCTAAAAGTGTATACTGAAGAGAAATAAAGAATTTAAACCATCTGAAATAAATTGCTGAACTGACTAAATCACCATTCTTGAATGATGTCCCCAAGTAGGTGAACACAGATCTATACAAAACATAATATCAGTAAATAGATTTTGCACTAGAATTAGTGGTATTTTTAGTAGAAATTGAAATAGAATGTAATTACAAATGGTGATGAGGAAAATAGGAAAAGAGAAAAAATATTTTCTCACAATTTATTTTCTTCTGCGTTCAGTGTACAATATTCACATATAGTAAATACACAAGGTGCATGCTTGTTGGAGTACACACAGGATTTTTATTTTAGAAGTTCTGATTTTCCTTGGTTTCTTCTTTCACCTAGGTAAGCAAACTGATAAGAAACAAGTGTTCCTTTGCGAAGAATTGACTTTTTCATTGAGAAATCATTGAGTGCTAAATACTCTTTGATGACCTGAAAAATGTTTCTAAGGATAACAGAAGGGAGAAATCTTTTGAAGTTTAAAGGCAATATTTTTTTTTCTTCCATTGTTTTCAAACAAGGAAAGAGGGAGAGAGATGAGTGAGAAGAGGGAAAACGTGTTTTCAGTTTATGGAATTCAGTGGTGTGTGCAATTCATAAAGAAATTTTGTTTTTATTTCCTTTGTTCCCTCAAGTTTTCCTTATTGTTTAATCAATGTTTCTACTGGGAAAAATATATTAAAGGCATGATTTTGTCTCATGATTGTGAGTCACAAAAATGTGGTTAAAGATAGAAATGGTAAATTATTGTCTTGAATCAAACTTGGAAATAGTCAAGAAAATATCAGATGTTTTCCAGAAATAATTAAGTGAAAATCAATAGCTCTGTTTGTCAGTTCCTTACTACTTTTTGTTTTTTTAACTTTTCTCTTAGAAGAAGGAAGTGGGTTGAATTTTGGTTTTGATTAAATCTCAGAACGTTTGTGTTTTTTTCTGAACTTACTGAAATTATTCCCTCTCTAGGTTTTTTTTTTTGGTTTGTTGTTGTTGTTGTTTTAACAGGGACAAGGTACTTTCTTAATCTACTTTCCTTTGTTATTAATACAAATCAATTAACATTTATGGAGGAAAAATGGCAAGAGTGGTGTTTCTCAATGGTTTTGCCCACTGTTCTATACAGTACCATTTGCACCTCTTTTCCTGCCAAGTACTCTTTCATACGCCATAAGTAGGATTGTGTTCACTGTTTCCGGTGGCTCTTTCTCTGCCCATGCCCCTCTTTTCTGTTTGTAAAATGCTTTCCAGATTGGGAAATATTGAGTCTATTGGTCAAAACACAACTGAGTGTGTACGCTCAGCAGGAATAATAAGTTTTCCATCTTCTGTTAATTAAGAGGACTTCCCTCCTAAGCTACCACTCTTCCAACTTGAGTGCCTGCTAGAATCACTTCTGGATCCTCCACTGGTCCTCCACTCTGATTCCAGTTTTCCCAGTAAATGCCTCTCAGAAGAGGAGGATCATCTTTCCCCACAGCCCCCACTTTTTCCATATTGAATGTGAAAGCCGAATGTGGCTTCATCCATCTCTGCTATATTCCCATTTCCTACTGAAATTAAAATCATCCCATAATTCAGGAGGAAAGATATTAGAACATTCTCCGTGCTTACTCTGACACCGTCCTTACCTTTGAGGGTCATCTTTTGCAGTGACACCTAAATGTGGAGCTACAGTAAACTGTAGAAATGGAAATGTTTTGTATTGTGATAGGGGAAATGGAATTCGTTTTATAATTCTTTTCTTAGGTTTTTGTTTTCCCTTTTCAAAAAGCCCCCTTTTCAGCATACTTTTAAAATGTGTTGTGTTGAAACAAATTGTTTGGTAACATTCCCCTGGAATGTGATGGAAAAGTGATATTCCTTCTATCTCTTCAGGGCATTTGCAACTGTAATGCATATTTACATTTTTTCCCCTGTTTTGCTTAATCAAATTAGGTTTTCTTGACTTCTTTGTTTCAGGAGTCACCTAAATGTGCTAGATAATTCAGTGGAAAAATGTGGCTTAAACATATTATTTGTTGAGCTCAACATCACACAGGGAAGAGGCTTAGATATTTTTGTATCATGCTTGCTTTGATTTCTTTGTTAGGATGACCAGAATTTGGATTAGAGTTGCAGCCTCAGCATCTCCGGAGAAAAGATTGTACTTACACTTCTGAATCTGAGGTATGATACCTTAACTGCTTTTTCACATGCTAAATGGATGATGATTAAACTAAGACAAGGCAATATTTGACGAATATGAAAGCAATTTTTTATAGTGAAGAATAGTTTCTAAGGGGAAATAATAGCAGCCTGCAGCTTCTGGGACACCTAAAACTGGTATGTTCATAGTCCCAAGAGGCTTATTCTTGCTATCTACTGTATACAGCTAGAGGATAAAGTAAGTCTTATATGCTTCCTTGAAACTTCATATTTTTTTCCAAAATCAGGAACAAAACCTTACCTATCTACTAAAAAAGATTGTCCAATGAGAAAAGGTGACCAATAGATAGCCAGGTTTACTATCCAGGCTGACTCTTGCAGTGTGTTCCTTTGGGGAAATCTCTCTCCAAGTGGAAAAACTTTGTTCTTATTAACAATATGGATGCAATTGGCTTCATCCCTTAGCCAGAGGAACCTGAGCTCAAACGTGAACACTGCTACCAAAGTCAAACATATGAACAGCCTAAGGTGGTCTGTAATATTTTGTGGCAGGAAAAAGAAGGTTTGAAGAGATTTTTTTTTTCCTTTTCTGCCTTAAGCAAATGAGTATTCACACATACACACAAAATTACACATTGCAAGTTCTTATTATGTGTCTTATCTTTCACACCACTAAAATACATGGATTTTTAATTTTGAAACATGACTACAAATGTGACAGCAAGAAAATTACTTTTTAAATATGAAACCAGAGTTTCATATTTTCAGAAGAAGGATATGAAGGTTAGAAACATGTTTCAACTGTAAATCCATCTATTTCTTCCGGAAATTATTTGGGCAAACTGAGAAGAGATGGTTTGAAGGATCTGCCAGTGAAGGAGGCAATATCTAAGCAGCAAGGGTGTTCTTCTAAAAAGAGCAGGCAATTTAATCACCTTTTTAATGAATTTAATAACTAAGCATTAGAGTAGATTGCTGAGGAAGATCATGGCATCTCCATTGTTGTTTTTAAAGAAAGGAATATTAGAAAAATATCCATCAAGATTGGCTCAGATGAGGCCTTGATATACAGGGTTGGAGTGTTGATTTATGAGCATTTTTTTCTGGCTCAATTTCACCTCCTCTGAAAGAACAAGTAGCTTTTTTAAGAGATGGTTCTGAGAGAATGGCAAACTTCCATGGTCACTTCAGTAAGTACTGGCAATGACAGAAGCAAATGAGTGTTGTCAGACACCTAAAAAATCAATGAGACTAAAACTGGGGACTGTGGTTTGCAAACCCAACAGTGTTCTGTTGAATGGAAGATGGACATGGTTGGACTGTGAGGCTGAAGAAAGATAGGCCTCAGAAAGGATCTTTCTTGGAGAGGGGCATTTTACAAGAGCATACAGTTATAGGACAAGGAGCAATGGATTTAAGCTGAAAGAGGGAGATTTTGATTAGATATTAGGAAGAAAATCTTTACCATGAGGGTGGTGAGACACTGGAACAGATTGCCCAGAATTGTGGATACCCCATTCCTGGAAGTGTTTGAGACCAGGCTGGCTGGTGCTCTGAACAACCTGGTCTAGTTGCACAGGGTATATGCCTGCTGCCTTCCAGCTACCAAGGTGCTGCTGGTGCCTGAACTCTATGCACGTGCTCTGCTCTAGCTCCTCGCCAGAGCTCTCTTGAGCCCTGTCCAGGACTTAGGCCAAACAGTTTCACACACCACCAGAGGACAAGAGCAATCATCCTGGTGGTCCCCAGAAGTGACTATCTCCGTCACTAACAGGGAGCAAGATGCAACAGTGTTGAGACTTTTCCTAACCTGGCTCTTCACCGCAGACATGAAAGGTGCCTCCCTTTTCTCACTGAAAACAATTCCCACAGTCTGTGACAGAGATGCAGGTGCAAACTGTGAGCGGGTCTACTCATAGACTTTTGACAGGTGCCCTCAAATTTTCTTTTGGTTTCTTTGAGTCTAGAAGAACAGCACTTTACACTAGACTTTAATTTCAGTGAACCTGCTGGCTGGGTTTAACAGGAGGAGGGCTTCCCTCACCCTCTTGGAAGCTGAGCAAAGACAGTATTTAGGGAAAAGAGGTGAAGAGACGAAGCACCTGAAGGACCATCAGACTGTCAATCTGGAACACAGAGCTGCTCATCACATGCATCTCTGCTGGTTTAGAGATGCCTCATACTGCATCTATTAAAAAAGGTAATAATCCGGGAATGACCATTCACAACTTAAATATACCTGCTGGAATGGGATGCAAAGTGTTCTCTACCCTTTTCGTATTTGTTATAGAACAGACATTGGATTTCTACTGGTTCAGAGCTGCAAACCTTTAGTGAACCACTTAAAGTGCATGAGGATGAGTGGTTTCCCTTTGGCATAGAGAACCAACCTTTCCTGAAGAGCTGGGAGAGGCAAGATAATTGGGAGAGAAAATGGGGTAGTACCTTGTACTTAAGTGCACTGTGTCCTATGGAATATAGGGCACATGAGCAATATCTTTCCTGAAACCAAAGATGCATATTTAGCGCACTGGATTCACATTTTTGTTCTCTGCACAAACAAAGGTGATACTACTGGAATTCTGATTAAGTCTAATGAGGGAAAGTGTAATGTATTCATTCCTTCCACTCTGGCTTCTTGAACAGATTAGCTGCAAAATTTGCCCTTCTTGATGCTCACAAAACATAAACATAGTTAGAAGGGAATCGTAATACTACTTGATGTAAACCCAGTGCTTAATTTTTTAATCTTTAAATAATAGATGTTAATGCATCAATAACAAATTAAGAAGATGACATCTTTGCCTATTTATATTAGTTGTTAATAATCAGTAGATTAACACTGCTGCATACCAAGAGCAGGTTTATACATGGACAGTAGGAGGTGATAACATCCTATTCAACCAAGATGTCTTTGAGTCTACCACAGGATTATGTGACAGAATCATATGATTCCTAAAGGAACTAGCAGACAGAAATCTTAGTTTAGAAAAAATTTTGTACAGAAATGTAATAAAAAAATAGAGAAAAACAAGCATGGGAACATTTTAAGAGAATATTTTAATTTGTAATTATTTTTGTGTCTATACATAGTATGATTTTCAAAGTTTATGAATACATACCTTGCATATACTACACCTATACTTGCATAAACATTCAGATAGGTTAGAGATAGCCATTATCACTTGTTAGGATAACTTAATTAAACTTGCTTATTAAAACCCTTTAATTAGTTAGTGATAAAATCTTGATTAGTACATTTTCCTGCTAGGTGACCTTCTAATGTAATAGAAAACGAATTTTTAAATGGAGAAAAATGCCTGTGGCAGAGATTTTGTGCAAGTGAATAGAGTTTGTAATACACATAGGGATATAATCGAGCCTAATTAGTGAGGGTGCAAATGAATTTTTATTTCATACACCAGAAGTGTCATTGATGAACCATGGTTCAGAGTTTGATATGCATTCAGGCTGGCAGTATGGGACTGAAGTCTGTGGGAAAATCACAAGCTAATTCATTGATTGCCCCTTGGAAATTACTGCTGTTAATTGTTAGGTAATTAACATGGAGCTACAATTATACTGGCCTTAGGGGGTGATTAATGTTTCAACATGTCACATTAGCAGTGGCTGGATTTTAAAAGCTTTTCTTTTCACATGGTTTAGAGACAGATGGTATATTGTCTATGGAAAATTGTTTTCTTTTACTAAAGTTTATACCAGAACTAAGTGAATGTTCTTCTTGTGCTACAGCCTATTTTTATGTAGTTGAATTGTAAGCATCTTGGCCTGATGCACCTTAAGAAATAATGTGTTTTTTTAAAAAAATTCCCCATTATACCAGCTATGAATAAATAAAATATCCATATTGAAATGACATTATTTCTGTTCTTACTTTATTATGTAGAAAATAAAAAATAGATAATGTAAGATTAGACCACTTCATGGCAGCTATTATATTATTTAGCACTGATACAGGAAAAAGAATTGCACAATACAATACTTATTACAATCAATATAATTTAAGCAGAAACCAAATAAAACATGTTGAACAAATGCATTTAGTAACAGTAATAAACAGTATATTAATACCTCCACACTTCAATATTATGCTTTGCTCTCTGTTTAGATTTTTTTCTCTTCTTACTGTTCCAGGAGTCAGAATAAGACTGGCATGGACTTTTTAGAATCCTACTGTGTTCTGCTTTGTCTTTTAATATACAGAATTAAATCCTTAAAATTTTCCTTCAAAGACATTAGTGTCTGTGTTAGGAGGATTGTTAATGTATCCTGGGATGACTAATAATATTTTATCTTTTTTTTTTTTTTTCACTCTGAATGCTGCTTCACTAGATAGACATTTTGCAAACTGGTAGGTTAATGGTATTCGCTGTGTAAATATTTTCTTGGTAATATTCCTAAAACATGGCAAATGTACATTCCTGTTTGCAGTAGTTTTGAAAGCATTTCAATTCCTTCTCATTATTGGTAATTAGAGTAAGTCTGGTGAAGAGTTATGTTTAATGTCACACTTGGAATAGTTTCTGTAAATTTATAAGATTACTTTTTTTTTTGTAGTCAATGAAGTCCCATAGTCCAAAAGATGTAATGGTAAGTGAAAGGATCGGTTTCTATGACAGCATCTATCTTTCTCTTGTTTCATTTTTTGTCTTCCTGTGATACTTCAAGTTGCAGTCTTTCTTAGTAGTCTCATACCATAGTCTTTGTCATGGCTCCAGTTGCTTGCATTTGTATTGATTGGTACACTGTAATATATCACAGAAATATTCATTATTTTCAGCCATGTCTGCTAATAACTTAATTTCTGTTAAGGCATCTAAATCTGGAGGATAGGTTTCTACTTTAGAAATAGTCCTTTTAGAATAAAAACAAAATCTCCAAAAAGCCTCCCAAAAAACCCAAAACCCAACCCCCCAAGAAATGTATCAGAAAGACTTGCAAATTTTGTAAATATCCTTTTGTCTTTATGATTTTACTTTCTACAGAATTGTATGAATTAAAAATTAATATGCACCTAGGTTTAGTTTATATGATTTTTCTCATTTTCTTAGAGGATCCTGGGTGTTACCTAAACATGCAAAGTAGAAGTGACTGAACTGGAAGAGTTGGATTTTATGAAGAACTTAATGGAATGGAATGACTAAGAATAATTATACAGCAGGGGAATTATACAGCATTTGGTTAGTCATGCAGACCTTCACTTGAATGATCAGGAGCCAGAAAATCTCAGTACATGGCTAGGTTTAACCAGAGATTCTGACCACTGCTTTTAAAGAGCAGTAGTAGTAAGTTGATACAATGCTTGGTCAGCACAACCCTTAAGCATATGGTTAGCTTTAAGCACATGAGTAGCTCTGTTGACATTAGAATTAAGTCTCTACTTACATGTTTTGTTAGATTAGGGTCACTGCCCTGGAAGGACTCGATAGGGGAAGAACACTCGAATTGGCAGCCTTATGAAATTACTCCTGGCCCCGTGTCTATGGAATAGTACATTCATCTGCCGAAAAACCTCAAATCAAAGTCTCTGTGCTCATATATCCTAGAACAGATCCTAATTTACACTAGGGCCATTTTGGACTTAGTATGTAAGAGATATGCAGCTATTATTTATTCTTCCTTTAGGAACCGTCTGCATTGCCAGTGCATTAATAAGGGTGAGCATCAGATTCTATATGATTATTTGATCACTAGTAAAAGTTTGAGGCCATAGCATTCCTCAAAAGTATGTTATACATATTTATGTTAGCTTATTAGATTATTGTCTTCTGAATTTCCATTTGATTTCTATTTATGGGGGAGGGGAAGTTTTGTGCTAGTTTCTATATTTTATGAAAGCACTGTCTGTACTACTAGCTTATTTTAAATTTAGGATTTTATGCTAGTTGGCTGTTACATAAATGCTAAGACCGTGGTGAAAAAATAGAAGGAAACTGCATAGGTTGATTTCTTTTCTTCCTTTTCTAAAGTGACTGTAACCATCCTACTAATAATACTTATTGGGAGATTATTTCAAGTCTCAGGATTTCCAGGTCTGACTCATAAATTCTGAAGGCTCTCTAGCCCATTATACTTCAGAGGACACAATAAAGAAGTTGTCTGTCCCTTGCTTAGAAAAGGTCTCAAACAGGCACTGTAGTTCTGCCAGGGTTTGCAGAAGAAGTTGCCCGAAAAGCTTGGATGTTTTATGGAAACAATGTATCGTGGTTTAAGAATGGTACTCCCCAATTTAGTGTTTCCACTAAAACACTCCAAACCCTGTGCCGCTCTTTCACTCCCCCTAACCCCCTCTTCCCCATATGGGGTAATGGAAAGGGGAATTGGAGCACAAAACATAAAGATCACAGGTTGAGATAAGAAGAATTTACTGGAAATAGCAATGAGATAAGAAAATGAACAGTAACAGCAACAATACTAATAATAGAGTGTACAAGAAAAAAATGATTTGCATGCCAGTGCTCATCCGTGACAATACCTGGCTGTTCCCTCCGTCACGCCAACTAGCCTGGAAGGGACCCCTTCCACCCCTAACCCTCCTAGCAGTGATGTGAGGTGGTATAGAATAACCTCTGGGTCCTAGCCATGCCCCTCCTGGCTACTGCAAAAATTAACTCTCTCCTGGCCAGAACCAGGACAGGATGCTTGAGGAGAAGGCCACCAGGAGTATGTAAAACATCTGAGGAATGGGCTTGTTTGAAGGAGAATGAGGAGGTGAAATAGAGGAATTTCCTCTTTCTTTGTCAAAATTTAAAACATTTTCTATACTTTGCAGCAAGTTACCTCTCTCTCTCCCCTGTGTTTTTTGTTCTAGCTGTTTTCTCATACTGAATTAGAAGACAGAATTGGAGGTGGATTTGTATGTGTAAAAAGTGGCATTGAAGACCATTGCACCTCTTGTTATATGTGTGAATATGCATCTGGCACAGGATATAATGTTCTAGATGAATGGACCTCCTGACGGGAGCCTTCTGCAAAATATCTGAAGTGTGAACTTCACCCTTTGAGTGAAGTTTATGGATACTTTTTGGCTCTTCTGCCATTGACTCTGCCAAGGTTCCATACAAGGTTCCTTGTGTGAGCAGACCAACTTTCATTCATTCCCTTGTTCCTCCTCACCATATCACTCAGTGTGTTTGTTTTTCTACCAGCTACAAGAGCATATTCACCCCTCTCCCAGTGACATTGCAGGCAATTTGTGGGCAATATGTACGCATTCATATTTAAAATATTAATAATGATTGGAAAATTACTCTAGATCTCTAATGGTTAAAAAAAAAAAAAGAAAGAAGTAAAAAAACCTCCCCTTTATACTTTTTCTCCAGATTTATACTTATGTAGGAGACACCTGTCTTAAAGAAAGATATATCTGACAGATATGACTAGAAGGTACATATCTCAACCAGAACACGCATTCAAAGATGTATGTTTATTTAGAAGAAAAAAAAAGTTCAGGAAATAGAGAAAAAGTGTACGTATGGAAAGATAAAGACATGAAAGCTCCTTCCTTTCTGAAATTTCACACCAATCAGCTGCTTAGTTTGTAGGGAGAATACTGGAATGTATGCTTATTTTAAGCCCATCTGAGAACACATTCCACTGTTGGAGCCACTACCAGGAACCTCCATATCTGTGTGTGCCTATGCTTGTATGCATAAGAATCAAATTTCAATCCAATTACTTCTGGAAGGAAAAATGTGAAGGTTTATTAAACCAAAAAAACCTTGAAAATGAAAGTACTGTCAAGGTTGGTCAATTTTTAGGAAAAACAACTTTTAAAATCCTTTATTTGACCTCTTTTCATGTTTTTCCACTGATTTGTTTGCAGTCTTCTAAATAAGTTTTCGCTTCTCTGCACAGCCATTCAGAAATTAAATACTCCTTCTTGTTTTTTACTTTTTAACTATTTCTTCTGATCCTTCACTTCATTTCCTGGTCGTGCAGTTGGCAATATACCTGTATTTCTTACTGTTGTGTTTTGTTGTCTATTCTGGAACCCACCTATTTGAAATAAATCCTCTGACCTTCCCTTTCTAATGTCTAATGACCACAACAGGCTCCTCACAGCTTTGCTCGTAATCTTATCTTTTCTGTCATTGACTGTGTAAATCTGTTTCTGTCGCAGATGAACTGACTTCAGTCCTGCTCTTTGAAAGCTTGCTCAAAGCTGGCTGGCTTTGCATCATCCTATGGAGTTCCAGCCTAAAATTGCTCACTTTCTGCATTCTCTTGCTCAGTTCAAACTTCACAGTATCATGGTCTTATGAGAAAGCAAAATAATTTGTCTCTCCGCTTTTGCAACTGTACCTATTTTTGACTAATTTATTTTTTGTTTGGTTTGTGGGGTTTTTTTTTCCCATTTTGCTGATGATTGCTAATATTACTCCATGGAGGTGGCTATGTATATATCTTGATCAGGTTATCTGAATGCTTAGAGATGAGCTGACATGTTGGTTCCTGGCTGAATCCAGAATCCAAAGAGGCGAATTTTCTAGGGGACTGCTATAGATATTGCATTCACTCTTGCCAAGTATCTCTGCTTTCTGCATATTCATCTGTCCTCCTGCATGTATTCTCATAAATTTTGTCATTATCACTCTGAGTAACTTGAGTTTACTGCATGTAATTTAAGTGTTTAAACCCATTTGTCCAGGTATGTGGCCCCTAAAGAAATCTATAGAGAGACTGAGTGCTCCAAATCAGCTGGTCTACAGTGCTCTGTCTAGGCAGAGTGTTTCTTCATATAACTCACACAATGACTGTTCCAACAAAGGTGTGCTAGCCAAACTAGGCAAAACTCACTTAACTCTTTTCTGTGGCAAGTTTTATACCCAGCATGTGCATAATGACCTAATTTAAAGTACTGGATATTCAATGTCTTTTTAGGGAGACATACAACATTCTTTGCTAACATCTGTTGCACAGTAACAGCTCTTCATCAAGCTTTATGTGACAGGATTTGACTCTCTTTTCATGAGCTCGTATATTCAAATTTGTTTGAGACCCAGGGGCCACTCACTTTGTTCGATTTTCTAATATTCATTACTGCCAGTTGAACAGCGCCACTGAAAAACCTTGCCAGGCCCTCCTCATAGTGGAAAACAATAGAAAAATCCTTGAATTATTTCCAGAAAGTCCTAGAACCTTATGATAACAGAAAGGTGAGGAAATAATGTCAAATTTCTATACAAGCTGAGACAAGATGACAATATATATATTGTATATGTAGTGCAGTACAGTCAGAAAGTAATCTTTACTCTCTCTATATATTAATCTTCTACAGCCTTCAAAGATTTTAATTTCAGTCCTTCAAACAAATGGCATTAAGCCACACTTGATTTTTAAATGTGCCTTTCTGCACTAAGTGCAACATCTGGCATTCCCAAAATCTTTTTCACAATTTCATGTACATTTAAAATGTTATTCTATAATCATTTTGTTTTTAAAAAGGATTTTAATATGGTCTAGTTCTAAAAAAATTAAGAATAAATCAAAATATGTAGTAGGGATTAATACAAATGTGTATTAGAAGAGCAAAGAAATCACTGAGACAAGACTAATCATCATTTAGATTATCAGTAGAAGATGATTAAAAAACAAAGGATTGAATGACAAGTTATGTTGATGCCATGTTTGTGTAGCCAAATGTTTCAGTTTTATAAATGAAAAAGCCTAAGCAGCTTACAGTGAGACAAAGTAATCATTCAAATTACAAACTTAAGAATTTCAAATTACATACTTCATCAAGTTGAGTCTATTGTAACTTAAAATACACAGGGAATGATTCACCCTAGTTGAAATACAGCATGTAATATTTCAGCCATTATGAAATTGCTGTTTGGTTTTACAAAAGTGTTAATGCCATTAAACCATCTCTTTTTAGGACGAATGCTCCAAACTCATACTGTTTATAATCCAACAGCTAGGAAGAACATTTTCTTGTATTCAAATAGAGATTTGTTTGGGGTATTTTTTTGGTTTATATAAAAGCAGAGTTGATCTATCTGACCATGCACTCTTGCTCTAATAATTAGATATTTTTGATCAAGACCTCAATCCTAGCAGAAAGTAAAGTATTTGCTATTCTTGTTGCTCTCATTGTCAATGGGAGTTTTTCTACTGCAAAGACTGAATAGCAATTTTGGGCAAACTATATGCCTAACATTAGAACTTGTTTTTCTAGAATATTATTGCAAAAAATAGAGTGGTGTAGATTTCACCTTTGCAATGATTATCTCATTAAAGAACAGGGCTTGGGCTGTAATCACAATTCTTTTTCCATTCTTTCAGTTTGGGAATTTTCAGTGAAGCAATTTCAGGTGAATGTGATAGTGGATTTATTCTTACTGAAGGGTTCCTTCAAATGTCTGGCTCATGTTCATCTTCTTTATCAATGGTATTGATGAGAGCATTAATTTGTTCTTAGTTTTAGTGGATATTTCTGCTTCTGTCCTCCAATTGCTTTACTAACTGTGCTATATCTCACACTAAAATATTATGTATTAAAATATTGTACTAAAATGTTGTAATTCTAAGTGTTTTTTTTTTTTCTAGAATGTTGGTAAAACCCAATCACAATATTGTAATAGAACCTTTTCTCACTTCTCTGATTTAGTTTTTCAGAGAGGACACTGTGTGTGTGGTACATGGATATCTGAAGTGCTTATATATACCTGTTTCTCTGCTTTGTCTAGCAGTAAATCACAGTATTGATGTTAGTGTGATACCGTGAATGCCTTAACAGTTTTGTTCTATCCTAGTTTAATTATAATAGCACAAACTTTGTTCAATATTAATTTAAATTAATGATATTGAATATATTTCTTGTGGTCTGCTGTGAATGAATAAGCTTTGAGGAAAATGTAGATGAGTTTTGTTTCCTCTTTATTTTTTTTTTTGTTGTTTGTTTGGTTTTTGGTTTTTCTTTAGTTTTTTTTTTTCAAAAATTCTACTAAAATCAAATCTGTATGTCATACCCAATAAATTAAAGCATATAAAAATAAAAAAGTATTAAAAACTGAAACAAATGTATATCCTTGTAGCTCCTTCTCTCCTCTAGGAGTAATCAAATTAAAAATGCAATCCAAAGTCTGACTCACTTGGAAAATCTTAGTGTCACGTTTCTATTCTGGCTGTCTCGGGTGATCGGTGGAGGTAAAATTTGTAAATGTGGATTTTCAGCTGAGAACTAATCTGGGGTAAAAATACTAGAGCCACATTCTGGTGAAGGTGCAAATTTGAGCTGAAGTAAGAGGAAAAAAAATGGTTCCCTATTTTAGAAGTAAAATTGTCATGAAACATAGGGTCTGCTTGAAGTCCTGTGTAGACTTCTGTTATATAACTTCTATCAGAGAGAGACCAGTATGTTCCTATCATCTGGAGTTTCTTTACTCCTTGAGAACACCTTCAACTACATCTGTGCCACTTGGATAAAACAAGATTCCTCAGGAGCAACCTTTCTGCTTCCTTGATACCTTGCATGCCCACTGGTATGCCAAATCCTGTGGCAATCAGGGACTTAAAATCCAGTCAAAAGCACCTGCAAGCAATATTATCAGCCAGGCTCTGAGTCTTATCCTATCGTACAGGCAGATGTGTTAGCAGCCTGTGACTTAATTTTATGATAAAAATTTTCATTCTAGATGTAAAAACCATTCATGAACTAGATCCCGTGACTGCTTTGTGTTGAAATGACTGATATCAAATAACCAAACAATATTATTATTATGTGACTTAGCTGCCTGTAAGAGCTGGAAGAACATAAGATTTGATAGTCTCTTCCAGGGACACATTTGGTGTTACATATTTCAGCTATGTGCAGTGTAACATATCACTGTAGTGTTGCATACATAGTGGTACTCCTATTAAGTGACTTGTCAAGTGCACTATATCAGTCAGCTCTCTTGGTTTCCCAGTAGATCAGCACCTCTTTCAGTTGTACCTCTCATTTCTTTCCTCTCTTATGTACATACAAGCAAAGCCCTGTATAAGTTACAAACATGGTTTTCTGTTAGAGGTTTTATGGTCTTCTCTTTTTTTTCTGTCACTGAAGAGGTGACTGCCTCTAAATTTGAAAATACAGTGTAGTTAAAGTGTAGATAAAGATTAAAGAAAAAAAAACACTTGGTCTAATAATGCCTCTATCATAATACTGAAGAAAAGCAATGTCACGTTAACAATAGAGGCCTCGTTTGTTATTAAAGAATTATTTTACTCTAATTAATCAGATTTAATTTAATTTAAGAAGGTGTAATTTTGTATGATGGAAATATATGCTGTAACCTGATATATGATCATTAGTCTGATAAACAAAGACTGCCTTCTGATTAACTTTTGGGTTTTTTCCCTTTTAATTTTCTTTTACTTTCCTTTTTTTTCCCCCCAAACCCAAAACCAACAACTACAAGGTGACACTTTTTGTAGATATTTTATCAGTCATTAATCGTGCATTTTAAAAATTTTAACAGGAATGATTAGCCAGAAGGCTGATTTTTGTTTAAATATTTGTTATGTTATACATGAGTTTGTTTTTAGCATGATTTATTTCATTTGGGATATCTTTGAAGTTGCAACAATTAGGGAATAAAAAATTTTAAAAAAGAGTTTTATGTAGTGCCTAAGATCTCCTCTGCTATTCAATCAATGGATTAATTATTAAACTGCTTGTATAAATGCACCAAATTTGCTGTTGGCCTAATATTCCTTTTTCTTTCTCTAATGTTTACCCTACTGCTATACCTACAGATTTGTATTTGACTGTCACAATATTTTTGCTTGAATGAAAAAGACAAGCTCTTTTAGTCTGATAATAATTCTAAGTATTCTTCTCTGCTCCTATTTGTGTTCTGGAAATTTGCTTTCTCTGAATATCTGACTGAGGACTGACAGGGTATTCATATTAGGACAGCAGAGTCTAAGGAGAATATTTTGCCAATGGTAGCAGGCCTTGTCCATTTAGGATAAATTAAGTTACTGCCTAAAGCATTGACTTGTGGAGTGTGTATATATGCATCCATTCTGATCTGTCATTATCTAATGAAATTTATTGTTTCCGTTTACTTGTCTTCAGCAGATTTCTCCTTAAGAGTCAGTAAGCAGATCAGCATGGGTTCTCTGGGACCTTTGAAATCCAGGTGGAGTCCTTTTGTCCGTTCCATTCTTCCTCAGTGATCTCCTGTTTGCTTTTAATGAAGTCTTTCTTCCTTTTTTTTGTCAGTATATCTCCAGTTTTGCATAAAATTATTAACAAAATATTACTAAAGATCTTTCCCAACGCAGAAAACTGGACAAACTCACTTAACAATGTCTAAACTATCCTGTCAAATTGTTGTAAGTCTTTTGGAAAATGTCTTACTGTAGTGGTTTGAATTTTGTTTTCCCCCAGAGGCTAAGAAAAGTGGTAGACCCCAAGGGGTGGAAACCCCTGGAAGTTTTGGAGTTCTGCCCAATGGGCGCTCCTGCAAAAATGTAAACATATCCACAAGCTCACTGGAAGAGATGAGTTGTAGTTTGGGTTGTTGAGGAGAGGTGGCCATGTTGTAGAGCCACAAGGAAGGGGCTCTGAGCCCCTTGGGCCCTCTGGGCCTCCCAGCCCCTGGCTGGTGGGGGACTGCAAAGACTTGGAACAGTGTTAGACTGGGCTTAGTGTTTGTGGTTAAGCTGGGAGATGTTTCTCTCTATCCTGGGCAGCGGAGACAGAGCAGAAAGCAGAGACGCAATGTCCGGAGACTCTAGCTAAGAGCCAGGACAGATAAGAATTGAACTGAAGCAGCACAGGCATTACAGCCAAGCCAGAGAGACACAGTGTTGTCCGAAGAAAGAGAGCTAGCAGCAGAGGGACAGAGTTCTTGGGGGAAGAACTGATACCAGACCCCCCAAAACTCCTTTGAGATCCCTCTGAGAAAAGAGGGAGATGGACTCCTATTTTGGAGAAGAGTTTTAGACATGCAGCACCGGAGAGAGAGAGAGAGGAGCTAAGAAGCTCAAAAGACGTCCCAGAGCTGGACTGGGACGGCCAGATGGAATGCAGGGGGGTTGACCTTGGCCCCCCTCGTTGCTGCTGGCAAGCCTGGCAGCCTGAGACAGAGCACAGGAGCTCTGGTAGAACTCTGAGGCAAAGGCTTGCAACTGAATGCTGCCCAAGATGTTCTGACTCAGGGGTGAATCCCCTGAGGAAGGGACTTTCACGAAGATGCCCCTGCATTTCGTGATATACCTGTGGTGATGCAAGTCTTGTCCTGGCAGTCCTTGTCCTTGATGCTGGCAGTCCACAAGTGAGGCCTTCGCTTGGACCGAAGGAGAGCCGAGGGGCTTGGAGACCCCCTTGTGTATGTTGAACAGAGATCCAGCTACAACAATCCAGTTGCAACTGCTGCGTGGAAGACAAAAAGAATCTGCTGCCTTAGAAGAGACTCTTGCTTAGTGACTGGAAGGGATGTGTCCTTCTTTCCCTCCTGGACTTTTATTTGGAGGGAAGAAGAGATCTGATCCATTGTAAATACTATATGTCATGGTAGAGATAGTTGTGATGGTGTGTATAATGTGTTGTAGTATTTATTTGTACAGTCATTGTAATATATTCCCTTTCCCCCACTTTGAGTCTGGTGTGTTTTGTCTGGAAAGACCATTTCACATTAGGTTGAGATGTGGGAGGGGGCTTAGACTAGGGGATTGGATTTTGGGGCTATCTCAAACCATGACAGTTACTAACAGAAGAATTCTTCTAAAGCCTATCTTCTATGGTTTAATTTGCAGTTGAACCATACAAACAGTTTTGCTGAAGTCTAGAAGGACATCAACCTGCTGGAGCAAGTTCAGAGAAGGCCACAAAAATGATAAGGGGCTGAAGCCCCTCTCTTAGGACAGCAGGCTGAAATAGTTGGGATTGTTCAGCCTAGAGAAGAGGAGGTTTCAGGGTGACTTAATTGCGGCCTTCCACTGCCTAATGGGGACCTACAGGAAAGCTGGAGATGGACTTTTGACAAAGGCATGTAGTGATAAAACAAGGGGCAAGATTCTTAAACTGAAAAGGGGTAGGTTTAGATGAGATATTAGCAAGAAATTCTGTACTCTGAGGGTGGTGAGGCAGTGGTACAGGTAGCCCAGAGAAGTTGTGGATGCCCCATCCCTGGAGGTGTTCAAGGCCAAGTTGGGTGGGGCTCTGAGCAACCTGGTCTAGTGAAAGGTGCCCCTGCCCATGGCAGGGGATTTGGAACAAGATTATCTGTTATGTGTCTTCCAACCCAAACCATTCTATGATTGTATGGTAGATTACATCTGCTGCATTTTCCAGAGTTTGTTTATCAAAGAAAATAATCCAGTTAATGTGAGGTGATTTACCTTAATTGCACCACTGTTTCATTAAATCTCATTTACTTTTTACCTGTATGATTCTAATTCTATTTTTCCACATGTGTTCCCCTGCTGTACATACAGTTTAAGTTCTATTACAGGTTTTATAGCTCCAAGATGCCTTTGCTTCCTCCTTACACTAAACATCCCGTTTCCTATTACTGGTCAAAGGTACTGAATGAGGTAGATTTATTAAACATTCTTGCTTCTTAAGTTGCAATTTCTTGTGCTAAGTCCTTCACTGTTCTTGGATGGGGATTATCCAGTCCCATAAACATGTGTAGGTCAAGATTTTCCTACTCAGATGGAAGGACATATTAATTTATCTGCATCTTTTCTTATTCCTTATGTCCACCTTTTCTACATTATCACCCAAATTGGAAACAGAGTAAAGTGTTCATTTAGTTGAAGACTCTACTCAGATTATCATTCATGTCTATTCTTTTGTCCTTGCAGAGCAATCCCACTTCTATTCTCATTCTCTTTGTTATTAATACGACTACAAAACTTTCTGGTTTAATTTCCTTTGGAAGTTTTAACTCATTATTTGAAAATTCTCACTTTTTGTCTATAATTTCTGACTTCCAAGAAATATCTGTCATTGCTGGCCAGTCACTTTTTCCTTTTCCCAGTGCTTTTTAGTTTTACCCGAAAACAGAAGAAAAAAGAAAATCATATGTCAAGGAACTTTTTTTTCCACAACTTTCCCAATAAATCTTATCCAAAATATTTGGGCATTCTTCATTATCTCTGCAATATGTTTAAACCTTCACATACACAAAAAGAAATATATTTTCTACCATTATTTTTAATAAATATTTCTGTGAATGTGAATGAAACTATCTGTCATAATACATGACATGCAGTGACCATATATACATATAACAAATATTGTGATGTTAGAAACAATCTACTAGATGAAAAGCCAGTAATATAAAGCAACTGAGAAAAAAGAACAAGTGTGAGAAGAATACTGAACACAGAAAGTTAGGAACTACCTCACTGCTTAAAAAGGATTTCATGTCTTCTTGCGACACTAGATAAAGAAATCTGTGTGTGTCTTAGGTTGGAAAATGTCTTGGAATCATTATACAGACTCAAGTAATACAGCTAGAATAAACACTTACACCTTTTCATTATCCCAGATGTACTCTTGCAGATCATTTGTCTGGGTCTTGTTAAAGTTCTCTTGTGAAGAAATCCTGCAAGAAATTCCCATTAGTCAAAAAATTAAAACAAATATCCACTTTATCATGAATAACCCATCCATGTATTAATAATGATAAAAGAATAACACAACTTTGATTTTTGTGAGTATGGAATAACATGTCCTGGCAAAGAAAGAATGGTTTTGATTTCTAAGTCTACTGAAAACTGTGTTGTTTAGACTTCAACATGCTGACCATTTTCATTTGTGGTTTGATGGCAGGAATAGTGAGCATTATATTCTGTGAACAACTGAAAGAACTCCTCCTTTTAGGAAGCTTTCTCATGTATGAGATCAAGCATTCACATCCCTTTCCAAATGACAAATCTAAGCGGGCTGCAGCTGTGATTCCATCTGAGGAAAGGCTCGTCCTGCCAGGTGCCTCAACATACGTTACAGTCGAAGGAGTCAGTGGACTCAGTGTAACTGGTAAAGCCTGGAGTGGGAGTGCACTGAATGGATGCACATACAATTGAATCCTGTGCTAGTCTGAGTACCTTGTGCCATTAGACTTCTGTAGAGCAGGACACATACACAGAACTGACAGATATTTAGTGTCTTCTTTGGAGGTTTGGGGGTTTGGGAGTTGCAGCTAGAAGCCAGAAAGAATACTGTAGGTGCTAAACAGCTTTGTTGAGGTCAAATGAATTACATCACCAAAGGTAATGTAGAATTGAAGCCTACCTCATGTGAAGGGTAACCCTAACAAATAATTTCTTAACATGTTTTAGAGATCTTAATACTAGGCTATTCAGTTAATATATTTTTAAACTAGTTCTGAATTATTGTCAGTACTCTTTTTTTTTCTGAACAGGAAAAGGTGTCTTCACATTAATGGAAGAAGTAAAATATATAGCATGTAAAGAAACAAAAGTACTAGACTTCCTAAGATGTAAACCACAGCTTCTTTTTACTATGTGACCAAATTGCTAGCAGGTGAAAGAATTGGGAAATTGAAGTAAGTGGGGCAATGATGAGAAACAGTAGATGTTGATAGTATTTCCCCTTTTTCATTCATCCAGCTGTCTAACCTGCATATACAACCCCACTGCAACACTGAACATATATCACCTAAATATCTTTCTGTGTAGAGACTTCTCCTAATATATTCATTAAAAACATAAATAGGTCAGTTGTATCAATACATTACAGACATTCAGGCAGCTTGTTGCTTTCATGCTATTTTAATCTTATAATCCAGCAATTAAACTTAGTATTTAAGGGTGTTTGAAATTGGTAACACAACAATTTAGGCGTTTTCTGAAAAATTCAAGTTATTTTTCCAGAATGAACTATTCTTGGTTAGATCAGCTGGAAAAAAAAAATATGCACAAGATTCAAATCACCCTGTTCTGAAGCACTGCTTCATTTCTTTTTGGTGAGATGCACCACCATTACAAATACTAAGGACAAGCAAATAAGACCCAGTGGTAAGGAGAGGTCAGAGTGGCCCTTAAGGTGTAAAGGATCAGTGGAGGGGAATAGAGAGTTGAAAGAGAAAGAATTACAAAAGTTCAAAACCACTGGTGTATAAAAGGCAGAAGGATGTCATAATTTCTTGATATACATGGGTAAATCTGCTGGAGTCAGCTCACTGGAACAAAATTAAGATTGCCTAGTGTTTAAAAAAAAATAAATTTCCAAGGCCTAGTCAATTCTATAAATTTAGTTTTCCAGAATTTTTTCTTCTATTTACTTTCTACATGAATATTTTCCTGCTGGTTCAGAGGAACTGGAACATAAGAACCTAGGAACAGTTAAGAAATGGGTACTCAGTAGGATCTGGAGTAATTTGAAATGAAGAAATGATTGATTGCAATTTTCATAAATTGCACATTGCCTCTTCTGGTTTCAGATAAAGTTAGATATATAGAAGAAAAAAAATGCAACCCCTGCAATGAGTTTGTGTCAGTTCATATTTTCAGGATGAATGTGTCAAAGCAGAAAAGATGAAAAATTTTATGTAAAAGCTAGAATTCACATTTGTTTAAGTCTTTATTCCTGGTCTTTAGGCATCAGAAAGAAAAAACAAATAATTTAATTTTTCGTGTTTTCCAATTCTATGGGTGCTTTGAGAAAGAAAGGCAAATACATTACAAAATGTTGGAAATATTCACAGGTCTACCTTGGTATTTGTGTTTTAGCATCCCACCAATTACTTGTGACTACTTTCTGGTGTTAAATCCCTTCTAAAGGAATTCCTTGTTTTGGTAAAGGTACCAGGACAAGATTATTGTTATTTCTTTTTCTCTGGTCATGTTAAATCATTTTTCCATGCTATTTCAGAAAACATATGAAAAAGGAAAGTGGAATTCCTCAGCTGGATGAAGCAGCTGTTTGGTGTTTACTCTTAATCAGTTGGTATATTTCTTCATTCACTGTCCTTGTCAGTGCAGTCTCCTGAAAGGTAATGGGGTTCTTTTTTCTTTCAGCCACAAATTTCTAACATATTATAGAAATTCATAGCAAATAAAGATATTAATCAGATTTTTGTAAAGTCTTTAGTATTACGGAAGTTAACAATAATGAGAGTACTTACAAATTGATTATATATCTATATTATAAAATACATTTTTGTCCTTGACCTTAATAGTGTTTTCTGGGCTCTATGCCATAAAAAAGTAATTAACAAGAGGTTATATATAAATATATATATGTATATATATGTGTATATATATATAATGGTATTTTTAATCTCATCCCTACAGATGCAGAACTAGTTGCATTAGTTTCCGACATATACAATAAGTGTTTCTTAAATTTAACAAGTTAGTTTATAATTATATGTTGGATTATCTAAATTTTGGATTTATTTACCTCTTCCTGTTTCCAGATATTAAAATGTTACTTCCAAAAAGCTTTTTGTAATACTAGCAAAATCTTTCTCCTATCTACTTTGAGATTTCTCAGCATCTCATTTATTTTCAGAGTTTGATCAAACTTGATGACTTATTTATAGTAGGCTGTTATTGTGCTTAGTGCTGTAAAAACCATGGACTCTATTCCAAAACCCCATACTTTAAATCAGATCCAGGCAGTCCAGTTGAACACACTGTACAATTGCTTCATCAGTTTCCATTGAATGATAAAATTTCTTTCATTATTTTCTCTTTATAACCCAAGAAATGCAAAATGTATGACTGTTTTCTAGTATTCATTCCATATCCTCCTTTCTGAAAATTGATATGAAGATTTGTTTAAACTGATAGCAGTAACTACCTCTTCTGTGAATAAATTACACTTCCCATTTCTGAGAGGTCCTACTCTTTTCCTCCTTGCTGACCTCTTCTTCTCCATGTACTTTAAAAAATTCTGATTTATCTCAAACCCTCATGCAATCTGCTTTTCATTTTCTACCCTTAATTTTCTTATCATTTTTTGCACTCTCTCTTAACTTCATTCTCTAATCTTCTCAGTACTGCTGTGTAGCTGATGTTTTATGCCTCATATTTCCTTTTTCCTTACTTTTGATTACATTTTGGACTTTACAGCTCATCCTCAATGACTTTTTACTCCTTGTATATGTATTGCAAGATTGCACATGCAACCTTTGGGTATGCATTCATTTACCTCTTCACGTTTTCCTTTTTTTTTTCTTCAGCTGTCAATATTTTCCTTTAATGTTTTCATCATGTTAATTTTTCATCTGACATGTTACATTTCTCTAAAGTGACTAATCCTAAATGTTTTGAATTTTTTAACTAGTACCCGTTTGATTTGTCTCTCTAGTTTTGAAAGCAACTCTGGTATTTTTAATTCTTTTATGAATAGGTTTTTATGCCTCTAGTTAAATTATAATCTCAGAATTTCTTACAATTCCTGCTTTTAAAGTATGCATAAAAAAGATAGAAAACCTCTCTGGGAATAGGAACAGTCTTCATTTTGTATAACAACAATTGCATTGCTAAAGATAAACAAATTAATCCTAAAGAAGTGTTTTTGCATTTTCTGTGCCAGTTGAGGATTCCACTAAGCCAGAGGACCCTTAGATATCACATTAAGGCAACTCTGCTGCCCATTCCTGTCTGCAGTTTCTAAAGTTAGCGAATGGGTTTGTTCCATTGAAAGGTCTACATCTGAACTGGTAATAAGATACTAGTGGTGGCTGTGGAGATCAGTGGCCATAGATCTTACAAAGAAGTGTTTATGATGCCTAGGAGTGACAGATGCTATGAATCAAGCTCTATTATGAACAATCAAAAGTAAAGATGCTAGAGGGTTAGGCAGAAATTCTTAAGTGCTATACACAGTTAATTGGTATTTCTGTTTCTATAAAAAATTCATTTGCTGCACAGGGCTTTGATATACATATGCATTTATGTATGTGCACACATACATGTATGTATATATAATAATTAATATACATATCATCTTGGCAAGATGTTAATTTGACAAGGCTGAACATAGCTGTGATTTTTTAAGGTGTTGTCTTCTGTCGTAATGAAAAACCATTAGATTAACAGAAAGTAAGTTGCACACTGAATTCATGAATATTTCAAGCTAGTTAAAAAAGGTGGTGTAGCCAGGCCTTTGGTCCCCCTCCACTCCTTCTGAGGCTGAAGACTTTATCAAGGTTAAGGAAAAGTAGAGGTGAGCAGCGATTATATGGAATAATTGAAGCATCAGATAATGCAGGGGTCACGTTAAGGATTTCTTGTTTAGGCTTCAATCAAATAAAAGGTGATCCAAAATCTCCCTCTTGTGTGAGATGTGCACTCAGAGTAGATTCTAGCCCTAAGTATTTATCAGATTTTCAGCAAATTGATTTGAGTTCTGAACTGTACAAAATAAATGAGGTTTAAGAGTTCTGGATTAAATTCGTACTTGTATTACAGCTGCAAGTGGCTTCAATATATAAAATTATAATTTTACAAGTGGTAAATGTACCAAGATTTTATTGCACAAAAATTAAAATCGAGAGACATCAAATACTGAAATGGATGTCATATGTGATTTATAGCTAGCTTTAAAAAATAACATGTTAAGCAGATATATTTCTGATTTAACATTGTTTCAGAAATTCATTAACATCAAAAAGTTATGTAGTATCAGTAAGACATTCAACCTGAGAGAAATACTGAGGAATCAAGAGTTGAACATTAACTTTACATGAAAATATATACCCAAACTAAGATGGCAGTGTGAAAGCTTTTTTTGATACACTGTGCTGGGTGGGGGAAGGGAGAACTGAAAATGAGGAAAGGAACAAACTGGACCCTTAGTGCCAAGCAGCACAAATTAGAGTTAAGATGAATAAGAAGAATCCAAGAGCTATTAATCGAAGCTCAGCACCTCCAGGGATAAATGATTCTTATGCCTGAAATAGATTTAACTCTCCCCAAACAGTAATCTCACTCCTGAACAGGAAATGAAAATAAAAGCGAGTTACCTACCAGGCAAGAGCAGTCTTTACCTTCTGAATATTGCGGTCACTCAAGAGCTGCTAAATGTCTCTCTCTCAGTCCCCTACTATAAAAAGTGTGAATGTGAATGCCTGTGAGTTCTTTAACTATAGAGGGATTTTAAAAAGGGACCCTCATATCTGAACCCTCAGTTCTTCCTTGTATCAGTGCACTGTCATTAATATGTTATCTACATATTGCACCATCTGCACTGTACTTTCACAAACTGTAGTACTTCCTCTGCCAACTCTGCCAACCTGAGAATCATTGCTTCAATTTTGAAATGGAGGAATTCTTAGAAGTTATTATTCCAGAGTTCTGATGAATGATTTACTTTTTAAAAAATGTTAGATATGCTGTTACTAACTTCAGGTTTAGCTGAGTACTATTAGTTTTCAGATACATTTAATTTAGTTCACATGGTTTCCTCCTATTTTCTGATTTAAGCAACACCAAACATATGTTTAAAAGATGTAATACTCATTTTGGAATTTTTTTAAGAAGCTTTTGGCTTAGAAGACAATGGATTGTTTCCAATAGGAGCAGGGTTAGATGAATGCTGTGACATTCTACAAGTCTGGCCCTGAAAGACTGTCTTTATTTAGCTGCTGAATAGGGCAGGGAGGAAGCAAGCATCTACTACTACAATTTTCTTTTATTCCAGAATTCTTTTCTGGAAAGGCTTCTTCAACCTTTCCTCAAAAGCTTGTAATTCATTTTTAGCTGTAATTCATATTATAGACATCTTTTCCTGATTTGTCTGTTTCCACTGGGATTTCATTGCTTTGGATAAATCTAGCTGCAGTGGAGTCAGTGGCAAATTTTTTACTTCATTGGCATGAGGATTTCATCTTCCAGTTCCTGCTCCCTAAGCCAGTTCAGGTGCAGCTACTTTAGTAAAGTTGTTGTAGTACACAGTAGCCTGATTTTTCATTTTTCCTTTTCACTGGACGTGGAAAACTATACTTTTATTCATTTGGTAGTTCATTCATGAATTAGTATTATACAGAGAGCCTCTGACTGACCCTGAGTTGGAATATCCAAGAGTCTCCCATTTTGTGTTTTAGAGTATGTCGGATATATGACAGGAAGGGAAATTTCTCTTATCTCTGTGGGTTAGACAAGTTTCTAATGACCTTAGAAGCAGATCTTAATTATTAAATTTTCTGGTCGTGCTAGATTGAAAATCAAGGGTTTCCCAACTTTTAACACTTGTTTTCAATCATACATGTATCTCAATCTGGAGAAAAATTACTTCATATCATCTTCAGTTTTCTTTCTCTGAACTTGCTTCTTTTTTTTCTGTATTAGGAGAAAATACTTGACTTTCTAGAGAAAATCCTTAAGTTAGTGTACACTAGAATGTGTATGCATAGGCTGTTCAGAATGCAGAAGCACTGCAAAAGTGACGCTTTTTGTTTTGATTGTCTTGGTTTTGTAACAGTTTCTAGCATTGTTGGTGCTTTTATTTTTTTTTAATACTGTGTCTGATACTTGAAATTATGTTTTGTAGAAATATCTGGTTAAAGGACGTGAGGTTTTGTTCCTGAGCAGCATAATCAGATCAGATGTCCTCATTACATGGAAAGTTATGGGGTCTTTTCACATGCTTCATCCATTTGACTGCACTGAATTTCACCTCCTTTGATATTGGAAGGACTCTACATTCTGAAACTATTGCTTTTTCATTTCCTTAAATAGTATCTTAAGCAAACTTCACTCCCGCAGTCTATCCATCCCTATTTCCAGATAATTTCTGAATATATTGAGCTATCTACTCCTCTGCCCAGGAATTATTTGACCTTTATTTTCATTTACCATGAAAGTGATTTTTTTAAAATTTTTTAAAAAATATTTATTCATATGAGGACAGACTTTCTTATCCTGTGACAGACATGGCTGATTTGGACTTTTTGTTGAGAGTAACAGTAAAATGGTTTTTGAATGTCAAATGCTTTTTTAAAGTGGATCTACCCTTTCCACAGCCTGTTTACCCGTCTTCAGAGGTTTATTTAAGTAATCTGAGATATTTCAGTAGGCATGTGAGTTTCTAATATGCGGTATTAGTGTAGAGGGCTTGTTCCTACAGATCTAGTCCCTGCTCTCCACTATGTGAATACTCCCTTAAGTTCTCGCTAGCAGATTTTTTTTAAAAAAGAAATAATATAACAGGTATGTTATGTGCAGTAATCAGGATAGAAAAGTGAGGTAGAGTGTGGTAGTGTTTGAAGGACTGTGGCAGCAGGACATGACTCAGCAGTGGTTGCTCCTGGGGCAGTGCGGAGGAGAAGGCTTTGTGGAGAACGAGCAGTGAGCAGAGGGAATCTCAGAGGTTAAAACATGGCTAGAGAGGTGTAATGAGAACTAGAAGTTCTGTATTATTAAGTTCAGTAAACTCTCCCAGTGAACCCACAAGAAAAAGCCATGAAAATATCCCATAGCAACCAATATTCACTCCTGCCATACTCATTCACCACCTTTCAATAAAGCACTAATGCTCCCTCTAAGACATAGAATCACACAATCACAGAATCATAGAATCAGCCAGGTTGGAAAAGACCTCCAAGATCATCAAGTCCAACCCTTCACCCACTACTGCCGTGGTTACCAGACCATGGCACTAAGTGCCACATCCAGTCTCATCTCAAAAACCTCCAGGGATGGTGAATCCACCACCTCCCTGGGCAGCCCATTCCAATGGCTGATTACTCTCTATGTAAAAAATTTCTTCCTAATATCCAACCTAAACCTCCCCTGGCAGAGCTTAAGACCATGTCCTCTTGTCCTACTACTGGTTGGTTGGGAGAAGAGACCAAATCCCCACCTGGCTACAGCCTCCTTTCAGGTAGTTGGAGAGAGTGATGAGGTCTCCCCTGAGCCTCCTCTTCTCCAGGCTAAACAATCCCAGCTCCCTCAGCCTCTCCTCATAGGACTTGTGCTTGAGTCCCTTCATCAGCCTCATTGCTCTTCTCTGGACCTGCTCCAGCACCTCAATATCCTTCCTGAACTGAGGGGCCCGGAGCTGGACACAGAACTCCAGGTGTGGCCTCACCAGCAATTAGATACCTTATTTGCTAAACAGTGATCATGTTTCAAGGCAGTCTTACCTCTGATAGGAGATGTCATGTTTTCTGTTAGGATATAATAGCAGAGCAGCACATCTCTGATGCTGTATGCAGATGAAGCTGAAGCACAGTTCGGAAGTCTCATGTCCTTTCAGGCAAAGCTGAGCAGTTTTCTGTATCTTGTGAGATTTAAATGCATATGCAAGTTTGTCTTTGTATATCACTTATTTTTACAATGAATGTGAAATTTGTACTGAATATCAAGAGATCCCCATTCATTTTAGATCTACCCATTGACTCCAACAACATACTTAGAAGAATGAATTTCAATGTATGTTTAACTCATTCCCATGTAATGCTTTAAAAAGTGCTGGATTATTATTTTAGGTTAAGAAGTCCATAAGAAAAAATTAAATCTGCGTAAAACACATTGCTTCTTAATCTCAGTATGGTGTAAGGACTTCAAGCATCTACTTCTATTAATAAGTTAATATCTTATTTTTTTCAACATAAAGCCAAAAATAAAGATGAATTTTAATTTAAATGGGAGTGAAACCCTTTTGGAAACAGTAAAGACAGAAAATTAGATGGCAAAGGCTACTGGAGAGTGTGCAGCAAGCTCTTCAAGTATGTATTAGAAGGCCAACATCTTCCCAGACTGTTTGTTAGAAGGAGTAGTGTGCTTACTACAATTAGTATCCTGAACAACTCTGAGATGATCATAGACACAGCTGTTGTTGTTTAAGGTAGCAGGCACATCAATGGCAAGGCAGTAGGTATTGATTTGTGCAGTGACATCCTTCTAGCTATTTCATCTGAGTGAAAGAAGCCCCCAAATTAACCAATAATAAAGTATTAGAAGATGTAGTAGTTGCCTCTTGGGACTTGTTCTGGTTAAGGATAGATACCTCTCCTCTTCCCACAGCCATCAATCCTCTTTGAAGGATTGCACACAGGTCTTCACTGGTCAAAAACAAAATGTGAAGTCCAAAAGGACAAAGTAGCAGACTGCTGGATTTTATATATATTGAAAATTTCCTCATGGGATACGGAAATTCTATCTAACTCTTGATATGCAATTTAAAAAATATTACAAACTCTGAATAAATTTTCCTCTTTAGTATTTGAATACAGATGATTTAAATGTATAGTCCTATTTCCATCAAAATCAGATGTCAAAAATTGTTAGTTATATCAACTTGATTTTCTTACTGTTCTGATTGTACAGTCCATTTTTGTCATGGACCAGTGGCTATATAGTACATCAGCTGACTGTATGTAATAAAGGGTAACAGGCCTGGACATTGTTGATGTTAGAGCAGTAAAAAGCAGTGACCATAAATACTTAATCAACAGGAACATCAATGAGAAAGTCTGTATGTAAGTAATAATCATATAACATATAAAATGTTACTCAAAGAACTTAAGCTCTAATTTGGACTTAATCTGTCCCATACTATGGTGAGATTTCTGTTTATTTAGTAATATAAAACCTACTTGTAATCAAACTTTTTACAGTTCTTGAATTACCTTTTTATAAAGGTTATGTATTATATAAGCATTATATGACTAAATTCATTCTCTTGCTCTTTTCAAGTAGATGGGCAAAAAATTCTGTTGATACATAAGTTTTAGTCAAGCAAGTATTCAATTAAATTTGAAAAAGTGGATTTATATTACTGATTTTGAGATCCAGATGCAATTATAGATCAAGCTTTAATTTAAAAACTGAAAGTATCTTTTTATATATGAATTACACTACAACTCCATATAGATTCATATTTCCAAAAACTCATAACTGCAAGTATGGCTGAAGTAAAACAAATCTTTGACAGTATATATTGTCTGAAAAATAACGAAATAGTTGTTTGCATTAGTTATTTTCTATAAATATTCACTCCACAGAATGAAAGTTTACTTTTTTTTCTTCTTTTTTTTTCTTGCATCTAGAAGAAAAATTAGTATCTAAGCCATGGCTCTCAACATGATGCACAAATAATCCTGAACAGGAGAAAGAGTTAAAAAAAGTCTTCTACAATTATTAAAAAAAAAATCCAAAGCTCTTACAACATGGAGAGAGGTATGTAATCTTACACTTGCTTCTAATTCTGCTGCAATCAAGGTATTCTCTGAGTGAAACCATGTTTTAAGTCTTAAGGATTTTAGAAAATGCAACTGGTCCCTATTAACACAATATAACAATTTTAAAGAAGTGCAACTGCCAAACATGATCATTTTTTGTTTACATAGTGCTCATTTCTAAACTATGGGAGAATGCCGAGGGAGGCTTTCTTTACCTCTCATTTTCTGTACACTTATTCTTACTAAAAGTTTATACCAACTCTTTAAAGGTTGCTGTTGTAAAACTACAAGGAACTCATAAAGAGGTTTAGGAATTTCAGATTTAAAATCTTATTGGTATCTTCATTATGTTAAAAGACTTTGAATATGAAAGTTAATTTTGCACATTTGATATTCCTCTTACAATTAAACATTCAAATTAGAGTAGTTTTCCAGTTTTTCTCTTATACAGCGAGGATTTTATGCATTTATATTAAAAGAGAAATTCCTTGGATGAGAATTGAAATGCATGTTTATCCTATTGGAGTCTATTTTAGAAAAAGCAAACAGGATTTCAGTATGCCTAAGGTAGTTTTGGTTTTGTATTTCAGGGGGGTGGTGGGCGAGGGGTGCGGGCAAGGCTTTGGTTAGTGTTTTATTCTTGTCTCACATTCCATAGTATGAATCTTTGACCAACATTGTAATTATTAAAAGTTTATATCTGTTATACAAGCCCAGTATTTGACTCAGTGCCTTGTAGCAGCATATACAGAAAATAAGAAATTTTCATCTCAAATCAAGTTCTCTAAGCTTTCAGAACTTTGTTCATTCTTTATGAGATCCTTTTAATCTCTTTACAAAGCTTGTTAGGAGGTAACACAGCACATCTACCATCTTACTGATTCAGTTTAGAAGGGCAGGAACCATGTTCCATAGGTGTTACTATTGATGCTGAGTAATTCGAAATGTTTAAATTAATTCGTGTGTACGGCATTATTTGGTCATCTTTCAGGTGCAGTTGTGGTTTTGAAACCAGGACATGGAGTAGGCCAGGATCGGGCAGCTGATGCTCACAGGTTACTTAGAAGATAACTGAGCTCAGTGTAGCTTTGCAGTAGATTACTTGGGTTTCTGATAGCTACAACACAATCTTGAAAGTTGAAAATATGGATGGGGTTAGTTGGTACTGTTAACAGAAAGCCACTGTAATTGAGGGGAAAGAACAGCTACTTTAGTCTTGTCTATCTTACATAAAAATACCCCAAAACAGTTTTAGTAGAACAGTAGTTGAGAAATTTGAACTTTTAGCTTTTGAGTGATTTTTTTTTTTTATGCAAATAAGATTTTTTTCGATTTCTTGTAATGTCCTACTTATTTTTGTGATTCAGGGCTGCAGTCTTTTTATGTAGGCTGCAAACATCAGCACATAGAGCTAATATTAGGTAAAATCAATTAAAAAATGCAGTTAAGACCACACTTGAGTCTTGTTTAATTTGTTAATCATAGTAGGGTCTCTATCTTGAAAATTATTTTCTTATAGTAAGGTAGACATTTGATTTTATGCGGAATAAAAACTAGCCTGTACTTTCTTTTTAAATTTGTTGCTGCCTGTTTTTGCTCCATGCCCTGTTGCATGCAGAAAGTGAAATCCACAGGCCTGTAGTGGAGGAAGCTAATATTGTCTGTGTCTTTCACTGCTGGCTGTTACAAAAATCAATACAAAAAACTTATGAGCATTCTCTGTACCCAATTCAATAGAAAATATGTCCCATTTCTGCAGCTTTTGCAGCATTGTTTGAGGTTCCAGGGCATGAAGGTCTGGACATACATTTTATTGAATCAGATCCTCAGTAATGTCTTCATATATATTTAAAGAAAACTCAGAAGGTACACAGTGAAATAAACAGTGATAATCATACAAGTTGGTGGTTACACCAGAAAGCTTGAGTCAGGATGTGAAGACTGAAATCTGTTTGGCTAGCAGCAGTTTCTCCTGCAAAAATATTTTATTTCTAACATAAAGTCTACTATATCTGGTTGTATCATCTTCAAAGAACACAAACATAGTGCCTTTGGCACTGCCTAATTTTAAAAATATATACCCACCAATAAACCAGTAAGAGATGCTTTAATAAAAGTCAGCATGGTTAGAAGTTTTATCTTGCCAACTTTACCAGAACATGTTCCTCCTTCCTTCCCTCCCCCCCCCCTTTCTGTTTGATGCATTCCTTAAATATTTAAAAATATATTTTAAAGTATTCTTATTTCTAAAAGTCTGATTTTTGTCAGTTCCATAACTATATGGAAGTGCCTGGAAGATATATATGCAGTCTGAGAGAAAGCAGTTGGCTTATGATAAACATAAGATGAAAGTGATGCTTCTAGGCAGAGATTCAAGGAAATTTCTGGAAGGCCATCCTCCCTGTCAGCTGAAGACATCAAAACATTCAGCTGGGAAGGAAGTTCTTATTTCTTTTCATTGTCTTTATACATACTTAATGTATTCAGCAGCAGTATTTTGTGGAAAATTGTCTTCTGCATCCTCATCTGCATGGACTGAGGCAAAAATTTGTAACACTTTTAATGGTTGAGTAGGAATAATGACTTCAAAGATGTTCTCATTGGCAAACATTGGGAAATTGATACCAAGTCTAGTCATAGCCACAACTGATGTGAGAGATATACTGTTGTGATTTGTTCACATAAAATCTGGTGACTATATTAAAAAACCTGTAAATTTGTCTTGCCTTTGCAATAGCCAAGTAGAAGTTCTGAAGAAGCAGACATTGTAACTTCAGACAAGCTGAGAATCCCAATTCTATCACCACTTGCCATGGATCTTCATTTTCGGGATGCTTCATTAGGTCATATTGCTGATGTATAAAAGTACAGTTCAGCTTCAAGAACTAAAGAAATTTGTTGACATCTTCTAGATTTATTTTAATAGTACTACCAATACTGTCAATAATTATGTGTATTTGAAGTTAACTTCCCAAGAGAGATCTATTTGACAGTATTAAAAAAACTCATAGAATGTAAATGTTTTAGAGCTAGCGAGGTCCCCTTGCTAAGGGCTAATAAAATATTCAGGCATTCAGTAGTGAAGTAAAAATGCTTTATTTTTTGATATATTTTTCAACATATTTAAGGAATTTTAAAAACATAAACGTTGTTTACAGGTGTGGTTTTTTGTATGTGGATTATTTTTATTTCTTGGTGCGCTATTTTTTCCTTTTGTCCTGTTGAAATACTTGATCACTAATGCAAAGGCAACGTTTCACAGAATCACAGAACATGTCAAGTTGGAAGGGACCCACAAGGATCATTGAGACCAACTCTCAAATCTGCACAGGACCATCCCCAAGAGTCACACCATGTGCCTGAGAGTATTGTCCAAATGGTTCTTGAACTCTGGCAGGCTTGGTGCTGTGACCACTTCCCTGGGCAGCCTGTTCCAGTGCCCAACAATGCTCTGGGGGAAGAACCTCTTTCTGATGTCCAACCTAAACCTCCCCTGACACAACTTCAGGCCATTTCCTTGGGTCCTGTCGCTGGTTACCTCACAGAAGAGATCAGTGCCTGCCCCTCCTCTTCCTATCATGAGGAAGTTGCAGACTGCCATGAGGCTTCACTTCAGTCTTCTCTTCTCCAGGCTGAACAGACCAAGGGATCTCAGCCACTCCTCATATGACTTCCCCTCAAGGACATTCACCATCTTCATTGCCCTCCTTTGGACACTCTCTAGTGGCTTAATATCTTATTGTGGTGCCCCAAAACTGCACACAATATTCAAAGTGAGGCCACACCAGCGCAGAGCAGAGTGGGACAATCCCCTCCCTCAACAGGCTGGCAATGCTGTGCCTGATGCACCCTGGTCAGCAGCAGGGTGGTCAAACAGCCAAACAGGCTGCCCAGAGAGGTTGTTGAGTCTCCTCCTAACTGGAGAGGGTTCTGGGCAATCTGCTATAGCTGAAACTATGTGAGCAGGGGGATTGACACTTGGTGATCTCCAGAGAGATCACCAACTTCCAACTTCCACTATTTCATGATTTTTCTACTCAGTTACTATAAACATCCAAACATAATTCATGCTAAAATTTATCAGATATTTAGTAACTGTGATTTAAGGAGAGTGCATGTAAAGATGTCATACCATCTGGTCTATGTGTTTTGGAAGTAAGTTAAATAGGAATTTTTTTGCGTTCTACATAAAATGAACTCTGATTACTTTACCTGTAGCTAATGAAGAAAAACAGGTTGCTATTTTTAGGAGATTTTTTTAAACAATCTTGGTGTCCATCTGGAATTTCTGAAGAAGTATACAAGTAGTTAACTTCATACATATGAAAAATTTTTCAGATAAAGTTTTTGTCTACAAAATTATGTGACTTAACCCAGGCAATTAGCAAAAGTATCAGTATTAACAGTTGTTCCAGTAGGGATAATATAGTGGAGACATCCCTCTTTGAAGAATTCATTCATTCTTCCTGGATTGGGGTCCTTAGATACACAGACTGTTTCTTTAGTTACAGTTGGAATCACACAAATAGAAAGGATCTCTTTAAAAACCATTACTGTTTTTTTGCCTATTACCATTGCCGCCAATCATTCTCTATTATTCTTTCTCAGGGCTATCCTTTCTAGAGCTTTTCTTGTCCCTGGCAATCCCTGTGTTTTATTTTCTCAGTTCAGCACAATGTCACAGAATTTCATGTTGTCCCTTGTCAGTCCCCAGAAAATCTTTGCAAATGCTCCAAGACTGACATATGTCTGTCTTCTGGGTGGTGGTTGTTATTGTTTTGCCAATTCTCAATAAAATGGAAGATAATTGTCTCATTTAAGTTCTTCATTAGTGTCCACTCTAAGAAACCTGTGGTGTCTAATGGCATCACAAAAAATGTGAATGTATATAATACAGGACTATTTCTTATTCATAGTATGTTTATAATGTAATATATTTCAAGTGCAGTAGGCGAAGTACTCTGTGATAAATTTAGCCTTCTTTTGTTATGTGATTTTTTTTTAGAGTTATTCAACCAAATTTTATGTGACTATATTGCAACCACAGGATTGTTTGTGATCTGATTATGGGGATTATCATATTGTAAGTATAGGAAACTTCAGCTATTTTGATTGGTTACATATGCCATAACTTTTGTTTCCATCCGCAGATCGCATAAACAACACTTGCAGAAACTTGAAATTATTTTGGTTTCGAACACTCTTCATTATAATTTTAAATATTATATTCAAAGACAAACATCATGAATATAGTTTTGAAAATATTAAATTTTAATTTGAATTTTTACAGTAGACTTCCGAAAAAGTTTCATTATGGGCTTTAATAGAAATCGTTCATTAAGTAAACTGTAACTTTTTTGTAAACATATATATTTTGATTTTTCTGTACAGACATATTTTTATTTGTATTCTATACAAGAATTTAAATGAAGAAATTTTTATTGAGTTTAATTATTATTATTGCTCAGCCAGCACAATGTTTCCACAGCTGAAACATTGCATCAATTTATCCAGACATTAATTCTAGAAAGCAAATTTTAGTAGTCAAAAAACCATTTTTTCTAAAACAGGCAATCTAATACAGGAAAAGAACATCTGAAAGTACTTATCTGTGTGAATTATGCTATTTATTCTTCATATAGACACTGTGTGAATTCATTGTTTCCCATAACTGTATGATGTGCATTATCTGCAATAATAGAAAATAGGTGAAAAACAACAGCTAAACATCTATACATTTCAGAAGCTATCTAGATATGCTACACTTTGTATTTTACTTGTACATTATTTATATATTTATGAGAGTCTTGTTCACATTGTAGTTGTGTACTGGACAGATATTTCTGCCTTCTGGTAATAATATGATACCATTTCCAATAGTAAAAAATAGAAAAAAAAATCCAGGCACATCTGAAGCTTGCCTGGTAGATGTGTATGTCCTCTAACTATGGGAGTGCACACATTGAAGTAACACTTTATGAAACCACACTTCAGAGTGCAACCTGAAAAATCAAATGTTGCGGTGTGCCAGAAGAAGCAAGTGTGAACAAATTGACTAGTGTATCTCCTCTTTACCAGTTTAGAAGTCCACTCCTAAGAGATTATTTTGTTTGGAACTATTTGTTTGCACTTTCTATGGCAAAGTATTGTTTTTGCTGTGATTGATGATTCTTTTGTTTTATCACCTTTTTGGTTTTACACCTTATCACTTACCACTGTGTCTTTCCTCTTGTAGTTAATGTAAAATTAAAATGGCTAAGGTGCCTCTAACATTGAAAATAATACTAAATACCAAAAGGTAGTAGCAACTTTCATATGATCTTCTGCATTAATCCCCAGTTTTTGTCAAAGAAAAGCAATATGTTTTTTAAAGAATAATTTTCAAGAGCAGACTATGCAGTCAAGTTACCTAATTGATTGGAGAATTTTTCATTTCAATTATGCCCTTGAAGTCAGTGATGCCTGGAATGCCCCTCAGACCATGTCATGGGTGCTCTAGTAAAGATCTATCGTTAGATCAATTACTAAAAGCAATGGAACATCTGATCCTACCCTTGAAATTAACCAGGAAAAGTAGGTCAGCACACCTTCAGCTGACACAATGAAGTATTATGCTCTCAATGACCCAGGAAGGAAAGCACTAATGATTGATGGGAAGAGATATTTAAATGAGAAAGTTGAAGCACACTAGAATTAAGAACGTCAGAATGATCAAGCAACTCTAGACACCCAAGTGCCTTCAGATAACAGCAATTTTAGCTAAATCTTATGTGAGTTTATTCCCCTTAAAACAGCAGTCATATTTATAAAGAAATTACAAAGGATTTAGGCTTCAAAGATCCAACAGTCTTTCCAGATGGTAGCCTTTTCTTTCCTTATTGTTCTATGTTTTCTAATAACACTTTTACCTTTCATTAGTTATCATAATCTCTATATGTGATAAAAAGGCTGTTACCATCTCTTCTGAGCAGTTAAAACCACTAAAAAAATGTGTCAGAAAGAATTATGCAGGCTATCGCTGACATAAGATTTAAGAAAACCTTTTTGAGTGTGCTTCGGAGGTATTCTTTGAGTAAAAAAACTAATTGAGAAAATTAACAAAAAAATTGTGGTAATGCAAGAATATCAGAATGATATGTAAGTAACTTTAAATTATTCCATGGTCAAGAGCTCAGCATTTATTTATAAACCACTTAGAACAACTTTTTTGGTTGCATGTAGGTAGCAGTGCAGCCTAACAGTACTCTTGGGAAGGCATCATAGATGAGCTATATAGTTTCTCTCTTTAATTTCCATTGTAAATTAAAATGGACCATACTCGCAAGAAATAGACTTTGAGGGAAGACATTACACGTGTTCAAATGTGTGATTCAAATGTGAGTTGATGCCAGTCAGGCTCACCCCAATCCCTGGAAAGGCGATGGAGTGCCTTATTCTGGAGGCCATCTCTATCCATGTGGATGACAAAAAGGTTACGAGGAGTAGTCAGCAGGGATGCACTAAATGTAAATCATGATTGACGAAACTGATTTCCTTCTATGGTGAACCAATTACCTGAATAGATGAGGGGAGAACAGTGGATATTGACTACTTCAAATGCAGCCAGACTTTTGACATGGTCTCTCAGAGCATCTTCATAGGCAAACTCAGCAAATGTGGACTGGATGAGTGGACAGTGAGGTGGATTGAGAACTGGCTGAATGGCGGATCCCAGAGGGTTATAATGAGTGGCACAAGGTCCAGCTGGAGTTCTGTCACTAGTGGTGTCCCCCAAGGTTCAATATTGGGCCCAATAAGGTTTAACTTATTAATGAAGTTGAGGGGGTGTGTGGATCTGTTGGAAGGCAGGAGGGCTCTGCAGAGGGACCTGGACAGGCTGGAGAGTTGCACTGATTCCAATAGGATGAGGTTCAACAAGGCCAAGGGCCGGATCCTGCACTTTGGCCACAACAATCCCCTGCAGCACTACAGGCTGGGCACAGAGTGGCTGGAGAGCAGCCAGACAGAGAGGGACCTGGGAGTTTGGATTGACAAGAAGCTGAACATGAGCCAGCAGTGTGCCCAGGTGGCCAAGAAGGCCAATGGCATCCTGGCCTGGATCAGGAACAGTGAGGCCAACAGGTCCAAGGAAGTGATTCTTCCCCTGTACTCAGCACTGGTGAGGCCACACCTTGAGTGCTGTGTCTGGTTCTGGGCCTCTCAGTTCAGGAAGGATATTGAGGTGCTGGAGCAGAGAAGAGTAACAAGGCTGGTGAAGGGACAAGTCCTATGAGGAGAGGCTGAGGGAGCTGGGATTGTTTAGCCTGGAGAAGAGGAGGCTCGGGGAGACCTCATCCCTCTCTCCAACTACCTGAAAGGAGGTTGTAGCCAGGTGGGGGTTGGTCTCTTCTCTGACTCAACCAGCAGTAGGACAAGAGAGCTGCGCCAGGGGAGGTTTAGGTTGGATATTAAGAAATATTTTACAGGGAGAGTAATCAGCCATTGGAATGGGCTGCCAGGGAGGTGGTGGATTCACCGTCCCTGGAGGTTTTTGAGATGAGACTGGATGTGGCACTTAGTGCCATGGTCTAGTAACCATGGCACTAGGGTGGATCAAGGGTTGAACTTGATCTCAGAGGTCTTTTCCAACGTGGTTGATTCTATGATTTTATGTTTCTATGAATGACTTGGATGAAGGGGTAGGGTGCCTCCTCAGGAGGCTCATTGATGACGCAAAGCTGGGAGGGTTGGCTGATAGACCAAAATGTTGTGCAGCCCTTCAGAAGGACCTCAATAGGTTGGAGAGATGGGCAGAGAAGAACTGTCTGAAATTCAAGAAAGTTAAATGCAGGGTCCTGCACCTGGGGGAGAAGAACCCCATGCACCAGTACAGGCTGGGGGATGACCTGCTGGAAAGCAGCTCTGCAGAGAAAGAACTGGGGGTCCTGGTGGACAACAAGCTGTCCATGAGCCAGCAGCATGTTTTTGTCACCAGGAAAGCCAATGGTATCCTGGGGTGTATTAGGAAGAGCATGGCCAGTAGGTTGAGGGAGGTGATCCTGCCCCTCTACTCAGCCCTGATGAGACCATATCCGGGCCTCACATCAGGCCCAGCTGTGTCCTGTTTTGGGCTTCTCAGTAAAAGAGAAGCATGGAGCTCCTGGAGCAGCAGAGGGAAAAAAAGGTTGATCAAGGGACTCTTACAAGGAAAGGCTAGAGAGTTGAATCTGTTTGGCCTTCAGAAGAGATTGACTGAGAGGGGATCTCATTAATATCCATAAGTATCTGAAGGGAGGGTGTTAAGAGCATGGACTCAGGCTCTTCTCAGTGGTGCCAAGCAATAAGACAAGAGTCAATGGGCAGAAACTGAGGCACAGGATGTTCCATCAGAATGTGAGGAAGAACTTACTGTGAAGGTGACTGTACAGTGGAACAGGTTGCCCAGAGTGGTTGTGGAGTCTCCTTCATTGGAGATATTCAAGCACAGTCTGGATGCAATCCTGTGCAATGTGCTCTAAGATGAACCTGGTTGAGCAGGGAGGTTGGACCAGATGACCCATTGTAGCCCCTTCCAACATGACCCATTCTGTGATACTGTGAAATCATTGTTTAAAGTCTGTGGAAATCTTTGTCTATAAAGACAGAAGGGTTTCATGATTGCTTTCTAGATCAATAGTGTTACAGATTATGGAATGCCTTTCCCAAGATTTCTGGGATAAACACCCGAAAAAAAGGAAAGGTGAAGGATCTTGTCAGTCTCTTAACAGACAGACAGATTTTTTCTTGCTGAATCTGAAAAGGAAACTATACTTGCACTTACCTTTTCTATAATTCATTCAAAGACTCAGAAAACAGTACCTTGAGTAGCCAGGGATTTTAGTTAGTTAATGTTGAATTTGCAAATTTGGGGCTCAATTGTTTTCAGTTAAAGTGACCTAGTTTTTGTGTTCGGCAATTAAAGGCACACCTGTCACAGGATATTTATAATTTAGAACTAGAAGTTTATTTACTGCATCAACTCTTTCTTGGACTACTAAAAAGAGAATTTACAATGTGCTGCTTTTCTAAATAATCTTCTATTGAGGGAAACATTACTTCCTTCACTGAACATTTCAAATGGGTATATAAGAAATATGAAACACCTGCACAGAAGATTAAACTGAACGTCCTAGAGCTTGAATGACTCTTGGAGCTGAATGTACCTTTTTTTTTTAATGAAAATGTGTAACTTTGATGCTAGTCATTACAAGAATCTGCTGTGAAATTGTTCAAGTTTATGGTGTTACACTGACTGGAGTAGAGTGGACAGGGAGTCCAGAGCACGAGCAATGAGAGTGCTTCAATGTACTTCAATGTTCAGTGTAGACAAAAGTGATTGTGAGCGTAACTACCTGTTCCTTATTGCATTTTCATCTATGCTTTAAGTTTTATCTAAAGGCAAATCTTCAGTTTGAGAAATAGCTGGGGCAACTGATTTATTTTCTCTGTCAAGCCCTATTAACTGCAACCTAAAGAATAATTGTTTTCTCAGGCTATGATTTTAGTTCTGCTGGATATAACTGAAAAAATTTTACACTGGGGTGTTTCCACCATTTTACTTCTCCTTAGGTCCTTGGCCCTTAATAAGGCAAATCATGTGTTAGTGGACTTATTTTCTGTATCCACAAAAGATGTCAAAACTTGGAAAATAATTCCAATTCACAATGGCAAAAATTCTGAAATCTCTTATAATTTTTTTTTCATATCTGGTGTACTATGATTTAATTTCTCTTTTACTAGACTTCTATGCTCACATACTTTCCTCTTCCTCACATACTGATGAAAACTAGCAAAGCTTTCTGTACCTGAACTTAAATAAAGAACAAAAAATCACAGTGGTGCTGCTGCATGTTTGTGAACATACTGTGGTGATAAGCCACAGTTATTTTACGTAGGCCACATGGAACTCCTTATTCTATTTGAAGAACACCCTGTGAAATTAGCTTTGCTTGACGCGCTTAAAACATTCAGTGTCAGCCTATTAATTTATATTACTAAATAAAACACATTAGAGTGATCAAGGTAACAACTCTACCTGCTCATCACTGAGGTAAGCAGGAATATCCCTATATTAAACCAGGTTTAAGCCTCTCCCCTGAAAGGAAATTTGCCTATTTAAGGTGTAAAAAGCTCTTAGCTTTCACAGTTGGTATCTTCTTAAAAAGCACAAGACACTGTTGTTTTAAGATAAGTATTTAGGCAACCTCAGTCTGTAATATTATTAATAAGGGGGAGAAATTGACTTCAAAAATAGCATACAGAAAAAGAGCCTTCCTGAAGAAGGTATATTTTGGGATTAGAAAGGAATATTTCTGGATCGTTTGGTTTTTTGTTTTGTTTGGGTTTTTTTTAACAAATTAATTTTTAAACAAATTTCAAGCAAAACATATCTTTCTAGTGAAATTTTTGTGTTCGGATTATTTGCCTGATTATTTGCCACAAAATTGTCATCTAGAAATTATGATTTGGTTTGAGGTTTGTTGGGTCATGTTTAAAAACATCAACAAAATGTGTAAGAAGCACTACAAAGATCAGTTTGTAATTAGGAATGGTGTGCTTGGAGTGCTGATTAATTTCAGGCAATTATTTCTGAGTACACTGGATATAGCAGAGTTTTTTAGTATAATTAGATTTTGAATGCCAAGGCTGTGATCAATAAGAATTAAAAGATCATTTTCTAAAGCTATATTTATACAATTTATACAATCACTTTTTCTTTCCTTTAAATATCTCAAAGCCTAAGGCATAAAAATTGTCAGGATTCTATGCTAGTACTATCATATACTCTACTTTTCTGCGTACTTTATATAATAGTTACTTAATCTTTTTAATTTTCCATGTAAAATAAAGTTTGTTGGTATTTAGTTCATTTGTATTTAGTTTAGCAGGTGTCAATTTAATTAATAATCATCCAAATGACATTCTAGATTTGCTTTGGATAGCAGTTCAATGCATTCTATTGATTTTTGTATTATTGGACTCAATGTTGTCATCATTATTACTGTGTGCCATGTTTCAGGCAGGATTTGAATTAACCAGCAGTATTTCAGGATAGGGAGTTTTTGTCTTTCAGCGTGGAAATTGTATTACTGTTCAGCAAGAAACTATTTTCTATATCCTTTTGGGGTATTTTGTAGCTTTTAAAAAAAACAACATTATGTATTAAAAGTACTCAAAACAAAATGCTTCAAAATGTTTTTGGCTTATTTATGTACCAGGATTTTATTTTTTTTAAAGCCCTACTACATTTTTTTCAGACTATAGTAATAATGTGATGCTACCTAGGATTTTAACATGAGGACTGAGGTTGGACAGTTGTTGTGTGGATTAAACTTTATTTTCTCTACAGTAAAAGCAGCACACTATTCACAGTTATGTCAGTCAAAGGAAGATGTGCTGCACCAATGAGCCATGGGAACTGCTCTGGAAGGAAACCAGTCTTGACATGGACACAGGTGACAATGGAGGAATCCTTAAGTATGTTCAAAACCTCTATAATTCCAAGAAACTGGACATGTTGTATTATATTTTACCTACCTGGGAGAGAGGCTTTTCTTGCGGGAGAGACAGAATACGAGCACAATGTAGACTTCTCTCTCTGCTTTCTATCCTGAAGGATTCACTCCTGTTAAAACTAGAACCTCTTATGAGTTTAGAAAGTCTTTTAAGGAGTACTGCAGTCTTAAACCTGTATAACTACTTGGCAAAATGAAAAGGCCACAGATACTCAGGTCTGAACAGTGGTCTGTTCCATATCAGTCTGACTATTCTTATAAGGAATGATGTATTGGGAGTATGGAAGCGGGATATCAGCTACATCTGTTTTTGCAAGGGAGTTCAGATTAGAATCAGCTCTTTCAAATGTTTACAAAGGTTTTAGAAAACAGATGGAAACTCAAAGCTAAAGCTAGAGTTTTTCACAGAATTATGGAATGGTTGAGGTTGGAGGTGACCTCTGGCAGTCATCTTGTCTAATGCCGTGCTCAAAAAGGTCACTTACAGCACTATTCTAGAAGTGTTAGTCATTAGCAGATTTTTGAGACACTGGGAAAAAAAAAAAGGTTAAAAAACTACTGTGCAGATACAAAAAAAAGGATGAGAAATTGTGGAAAGAAAAGGACTTTCCTTTCCCATACTGTTGTGGATAATATGTTTATTGTGAGAGGATGTTCTCTGGTCAGGTGGCCATGCAAATGTAAACTCTAATTCAAAAATGTGTGGCTAAATTAAGGGAAGACATTTTAAACGCAAGTCCAAAGAGGTACTAATATAGAAAGACCTGCTTTTAGAAATGGAGCAAAATATGTAATTAAAGTAATAACATGTAGTCCCTTTTGAGGACTTTTTCCAAACTTTGCTTAATTTGAATTTCACGTACTTGACATCTTGTTTTGACAATTCATCTGATTATATCAATATGTCACATTATGCAATAATAGTGAAACATGATGTATTTCAGCACAATGAGTCATCCTGATGGCATGTCAGATCCAACATATTCCAAATCAAAGTTCCTTAAATCATGATGATTGAAATCTCTATTATAAAGAGCTTCCACTGCTCAGATTATTTGTATTTTCTATTGCTTCTGTTAAGTTAAACTAGGTCTTTTACAGTCTGCCTTTCTTGACTCAATTTTCTTTCACTTTAAGTCAACACACAAGAGAAAACAGAGATGTGCAAAATCTCAGAGGCAAAATGGATAACAAAACATTTTTTACTTGTACCTTTGGCCATGTTTGAAAATACACATCCAGAGGCTTAAAGTACATTTCATTCCAACAGTAATTGCATTCCTATACCTCTCTTAATAATCAATATATTCTACTCTTAAAAGCTGGAGCCAGAAAAAGGAAGTTGGATACGTTTTATGAGTGAATATTCTAGTACAAACTTTGGACAAAGATCTCATTATTGAATCATGTCAAGAATTCCTGGAATAAAGACTCATTTTTTCTTGCTCCAAGAAGGCAGAGCTAAAGAGAAAACATATATTTCTACTGCTGCATAGTAAGAAAGAGCAATAAATAATTTTTTTTAAAAGAAAGAAGTTGTATTCTCTTTCCAGTTTTGTTACCTGAAGAAAAATTCCTAAGCTTTTTATGAATTTTTTTCCATGCCAGAATATTTGGATATCAATTTAGTAAAAGAATTACTTGCTATCATTTTCTGCTTGTTCATATGAGGGATCATATGAATTGTTTTATTCCTTCTTTACAAGCCACTATTGTTAAAAAATGCGGGAGATGTGCTGTTTATGGGAGATGATAAATTTTCTCAGATACAAGAGTTCTGTTGAAGTCTGGATAATTCATCCAGTTTGATGATTAGTCTTTTTGCTGAAGTAGCTTAGGAGGGCCTCTGTTTGATGTCAGTGTCTTCCCTTGCTTCTTTGAGAAGGAAATTCTGACCTAGTTGTGGAAAAGTTTAGAAAAAAGGTGCTTGAAGGGTAACATACTTTATTAGCTGCTTTTCCACTGCTGAACATTACTACCCTTAATCCTAATAGAAGTTATATACACACTTTAGCAGACAAGTGGGTCACCCTGCTGAGTGGATTTCAGGCTCTTCAGAAAGTGATGCAACAGCAGAACCATTGCATTAACCAAAATATCTGCCAATGATCATAATAGCTCCTGGCACTGACTGGAAAGGGCAGGAATCCTGGCAACATCTCTGTTTTCTCTACTTCTTCAGTAGATTGTCTTTTCCCAAGCCACTTCTTTACAGTGAGAGGAACCTCCTGTCCACGGCCAGACTTCAACTAAATATTAATTGGGAACTTAATGAAAAATGCAACAGTGAGTCTGTGAACCCTCTAATTTAAAATCCTGCTGTATGTGTGCAGAAGGTGGAAGGTAAAGGCAAGTATAAAGGAGGACAATGAATGTTGAATGTGAGATTATTTTTTGCAAAATATGTTTCTGAGTGTGTATGGGAACCCACTGAAATAGGAGCTGACAAACACTGCTGAAATTCCTACTATAGGGTGTCATTTTCTGTATAGGTTATGAACATAAATAAGGCAACCTGTACAGAAGCCTCACTTTCCCATATATAGGTGGGCAAACCTGGTAGCTATTATCTTTATCCCCAAAATTTTGTGCATAATTAATTAAAATCCAAGCCCTTCCAGAATAGTAAACCATCTACAAAATTTCAATAGATAAAAATACTTTTTCAGTAAACCAGCATATTGTTGAGTAGAAATGCTGGCAGAAATAAAACATATTTTTCATTATTATCCATAGTATAAGTGACAATATTCCTGTCTGATTTTATTATATGAAAAAATTACCCAGAAAAAAATCCAAAGACCACAGATTAAAGTGAGACATGTTTAAGTACCTTACACATTGACAAGATGATCAAATAGTATTCATTACAGATATTCACAAAATATATCTGTAAAGGCTATTGGACATATGAATAATTATAACTCTCCTGGAAACAATACAGTGTTTGATTTATTGTACTTTCTGTATATTTCAATATGTTAGCTGTTTCTGTACATGTAGTTTGTGACTGAAATTTCTGGCAGATCTTTTCTTCTTTGCTTGCAAATGGGGTTTCAGGATATGTTTTCCTTTTCATTGTACTGCCTGAGTTTTGATTTTTGTGGGGGGCATAAGCATGTTCTCTGAATCATTTTTTAATATTATATTATATTTTTACATGGCTATATTTGCTAGCCAACAGCTATATTTCAGTTTATCACCAGAATTCCTTGCAAATGGAAGCACTTTATAAAACAAGTGAAATCACAATACCCAATCATTCAGAAATATTGGGCTACTTCAAATTTTTATAAGCTCTTAAATTTTGAGGTGATCAGAGTTCTGAGCTTGCATTGCACAGAATAATTTAAAATTATTGGAGCACTTCACATATTTTTAAAACCACTTCAGCTAGGAAATGACGGGGTTCCAGAAATATGTGGCCTATAAGGGTGTAAAATTATCAGAGAGCTTAAGTGCTTCATTGTGAAAGTGATCAAGGTTCCTTGCTTGCACATTGCAAAGCAATTGAAAATTACTGAAGTGCTTCAAGTGGTTCATGTTTTTAGAAGAGTTTTAGTCTCTCCCACTCAAATACTCTTTACAATTATGAATGTCTACAATAATTTCGAATGTTGAGTATGCACCTGTTATCCTGATTTTCCTTATTTTGGGCTGTTGGGATTTTTTAGGTCTAAATATTTGTCTTTCGGAGGTCTCAGAGTTAACTAAGTGTTGAAATCCTTTAGTTTCAGATGCATAGGAGCTTTGAGGAACTTAACCGTTCATCAGCTCTTGCTTGTGAAGAAAACAATTTACGGAATAGTTTTAATAATATTTATTGAAAGTTGACACCTGAAGTCATCCTTCATTATTTATAGAATACTTTCCATAGACATCTTATTTAATTTAAAATTTTGTAAGGTGTACACTTTTTGATTTAGATTTAATTAATTTAAAATTATTTAATATTACTTCCAATACTATTGTGTTTTTTAAAAATAACCTTTAAAATATTTTTTTCTTTGTGTGTCCTTCTTTCTCTTCCATTCCTTTCTGTCTTCAATACACATGCTGCACGAACCACTGGTATATCATAATTCATTCTCTCACAGCTCATTCTCAGCACTATGTTTTGGTAGAACTCACAGTGGGTAGAATTTTGAGCTGGATTTATCATCCACACAAGAGAATCATAATAGTTCTATATTTTAAGAAGGGAAGAAAAAAGCCCTATAAAGTGCATCATTCTGCAATGCATTGTTTCTGTACATTGAATTTATGACTGTAAGAAGAAAATCACTTGCGGTATACAGGTATTCTATTGTGTGCGTTTAAAAATTTAATTCAGTCCCTACTGTGCTATTCGTTTTACTTAACTGTTTTCATGAACTTTGCTTATTTCAGGTCTATATTTCCTTACCTTATCTCTATTATGAACTGTTCACTTCAGCCATTTGCCTCTTTCAAAAGTGTAAAGAAAAAAAATCTATGCACCTTGGCTTTTTTTTTTTTTTCAGTCTAAGTATAGCTGGGTAGCAAATTATTTAAACTAAAAATTGTGTGCTTATTTTTATCTCCATGCTGTACATATGAGCTATATTAGTAATAACTACTGTTTTCTGAAAAATGAAATGCTTTCTTTAGAGAGGATTTAAAAATCTTTGTACAATAGGATGACATTTTCTTTAACTGGAATAGTACAGTTATAGCCTTAAGATGAAGCAACTAGAAAATACTTGAAATCAATAGATCAGGTTTTTTGACAATCAAAATGGAAATACTACATTGTTTCACATAATACTGCATTCATTTTCATCTTACTGTTTTCACTTTTAAGATATCTAGAACAGTATAATTCCTAGGAACTGATGTTGCATGCTGATTTGAATTGGCAGTTTTTAAACTTTACTTATAATGCTTTTTATCATTCCTTTGTAAGAATTTTAAATTCTGATCTGCCAAAAAGTGCTTACAATGTAAGAAAGATTTGGAATTAAAAAATTATCATCTTGTATATGCTATATGCTTTCTGTCATGAATACTGCCCTTTCAACCTTTGTATGAGCCATGGAAAATTAAAATAAATTATTTTTATCTTAGAAAATCACAATAATATTGGTTACAGATATATCCTTGTCAATAGCCACTGTTAAAACAATGTTTTTGCAATTTTTGAAAATGAAATTACTATTACAGTTACAATTGTTGGAATAAAGAAGATAGATATCTATAGAGATTGAAAAGACTGAAATCTGTAAACATTAATATAGAAATTGTTTTCAGTGTTAACATTTATCACAGACTGAATTTTCGGTGTGTTACAATAAATCATGTCTTATTGGGCAAGTGCCTGGCCTCTATTTTTCAAGTTGGTATTTTCAAGTATTAAATGTGATCACAAGGAAAATGATGTTTGTACCTGTAGTTTATTTTAATTAAACTGATTTTAAAAAAGCAATACAAGAAGCCTTAATAGGCAAAAAACCCTCTTCCCTGACATTCCTCTCACAGTTTTTGGTAATAGTAGGGAAGAATTTCTACAAGTTTTGGGAGAGATTTTCAGGGCAAACATTACCTAAAAATGGATACCGACATTGTACCTTTCTAGTGTACTACTGTTGTCTTTTCATAGCAGATATATATTGACACAAGAAACTGCTATATGAAGGAAAAAAATATTTGGGTTCATTGGGACTGTGTCCTGTGTAACTGCAGTGTTAATACTGCACCATGGGCGGCAGAGGTCAAAGGAATGAGGTAGCTACCAAAGGGGTTCAAAATGGCTGCCCAAGTAATGCAGAAGAAATCCACCAGTACTACTGAGTTCAGGTTGGCTGAATTCTCATTGCAGAAGCTGGAAAATAGCTTTGTGTTGTTCCCCTCCCTTTAAAAAAAAAAAAAAAATTCTATGTAAGTTTTTACTGGTATCTACCATCAAAGTAAGGATACTTCTCAAGGTAGACTTTTGATCTTGGTGAGGATGACCACTGTCAGGCAGTACTAACCAGCAAAATGAATAGTGCATAATATGGGCCTAAGGCTGTTCCTTAGAACTTACTAATAATTTTGGATTATTATAAATTTGCTGCTAAAAACAATCTCCATTTTGCACATGTAGGCATGTCTTTATTTAATTTTCATATTCATCTCAAAGTCTTTAGATAGTGCAACCTAATTATTTTTTGCACTTTTGCTGTCCTTCTCTTACACTGATAATTTTAGAACAGCTTGGAGGGTCTAAAAGAGTATTTCTATAACAGTATTTCTAGGAAGAAAAAAGGAATTATTTATTAAATACAGTCCACACGACCTGTTTTTGGGAAAGAGGGATAAATAGATTTTCACTCAACTGGCACATATGCTTACCATAGCTGATGCGTATATTGGTTTATGAGAATTTTGTGTACAAATCCTCATAAATTCTTCTGATAGGGGAACCATATGTGTGTTGAGCATTTCCATTTCTGTATTTTAGATTTTGGTTTACTTCTTTCTTATTTTTAATAAAAAAATGGTCGCAGGTCTGATTTTTTTTCCCTCAGGTACTTTTCTTATGGCCATTCCTCCATGTTGTAACTGAGGGGCTTTTAACAAGGGGATCAAACTATTTTAGCATTTTGCCTTGAGGATGATGAACAGTTATGCATAGAGACAGCCTCCCAGAGAAGAGGAATAAAAAGACATCTTGCCACAATTAAAATATTGTTTCCCTTACTTTCTGTAGTAAATTCAATTAATTTGCCAACTGAACACTATCATGAAAAAACAAGGAGTGAGAAATAGAAGTGTCTGTTAAACGGGAGCTTATGACAAAATTAGAGGGTTCAGAAACGTTGATAGCTTTTCCAGTTTACTGAAATCCTAAAGCAGTTATTTCATGACTAATCACAGATGTCTTCTGGAGCCCTCCCTAGAACACCAGGCAGTGCTATGTTGACATTACACCTGTGAAATAGTAAAAAAAAAAAGCTAACAAAGCACAATGGTTTGTGTATATATTTCCTATTGTGTTTGATTTTGGATACTGAAGTTAGAGCAAAGCCTTTGACATTGTCTCCTACAGCATACACTTGAAAAAGCTGGCAGCCCACAGCTTGGACAGGGGCACTCTGTGCTGGGTTAGGAACTGGCTGGAGGGCTGAGCCCAGAGAGTGGTGGTGAACGGAGCTGCATCCAGTTGGCAGCCGGTCACTAGTGGTGTCCCCCAGGGATCAGTGTTGGGCTCAGTTCTGTTTAATATCTTTATCGATGACTTAGATAAGGGGATTGAGTCCATCATCAGTAAATTTGCAGATGACACTAAGCTGGGGGGGAATGTTGATCAGCTGGAAGGCAGGAGGGCTCTGCAGAGGGACCTGGACAGGCTGGAGAGTTGCGCTGATTCCAATAGGATGAGGTTCAACAAGGCCAAGGGCCGGATCCTGCACTTTGGCCACAACAACCCCCTGCAGCACTACAGGCTGGGGACAGAGTGGCTGGAGAGCAGCCAGACAGAGAGGGACCTGGGAGTTTGGATTGACAAGAAGCTGAACATGAGCCAGCAGTGTGCCCAGGTGGCCAAGAAGGCCAATGGCATCCTGGCCTGGATCAGGAACAGTGTGGCCAACAGGTCCAAGGAAGTGATTCTTCCCCTGTACTCAGCGCTGGTGAGGCCACACCTGGAGTACTGTGTCCAGTTCTGGGCCCCTCAGTTCAGGAAGGATATTGAGGTGCTGGAGCGGGTCCAGACAAGAGCAACGAGGCTGGTGAAGGGACTGGAGCACAAGTCCTATGAGGAGAGGCTGAGAGAGCTGGAGTTGTTTAGCCTGGAGAAGAGGAGGCTCAGAGGAGACCTCATCACTCTCTCCAACTACCTGAAAGGAGGTTGTAGCCAGGTGGGGGTTGGTCTCTTTTCCCAGGCAACTACCAGCAAGACAAGAGGGCATGGTCTCAAGTTGTGCCAGGGGAGGTTTAGGTTAGATATTAGAAAGAATTTCTTTACAGAGAAGGTAATCAGACGTTGGAATGGGCTGCCCAGGGAAGTAGTGGATTCTCCGTCCCTGGAGGTTTTTAAGATAAGACTGGATGTGGCACTTAGTGCCATGGTCTAGCAACCGCAGTGGTAGTGGATGAAGGATTGGACTTGATGATCTCTGAGGTCCCTTCCAACCCAGCTGATTCTATGATTCTATGATTCTATGAATGCTTTTTTCCACAAATTAATGGGTTTGTTTACTTCTGAACACAACATATGAGGGAGCAGACGCATTTCCCCAAATATGTTACTATATGCAGCTTCCCAAAGGCTGAATACTGGCTAGTTGTGGTTGTTCAAAAGCAGCCATTCTGACTCCCTGATTAGACAGAAAAATTCACAAAAATTCTTGAAATCTTGATTTTCTCTGAGAAATAAATAGCTGTAATATTTTAACCTTGTTAGTCTGATCGAGAGCATGTATTCAAGTGGGCTAAACTTCTAATAACTTCCAGAATTCCCAAAGAATGGGGAAGTAAATATATAGTCAAGGTTAGAGTCTCTAGTCCAAGTAATAATAAATTTGGTAAAAACTGGATCTGTAACTTCTGAAAATTATGTTGGCTGGTAAGTATTATTGGCTCATAGGTTCTCTTTCTGACTGGTATATAAAATGTAGAGATGGAACTTTTTAATAGAAATTTTCCTTAGAAATACTGAAAGCTGTAGTAACACAGTTCCAATATTCAAAATTCTCTATAAATTTAACTCTATTTACTCAATTGGTTTTTTTTTTTCACTCATATATTTTCCAACACAGAGTTGTTATTATTATAGCATATTCATGGCAGTGTTTTAGGAAACAAAAAAATTTTTCCCATGAATTTATGTATTAGTCATTTTTCTTAATTCATATATTTTCCAATATTATAGCATATTCATGGCAGTGTTTTAGGAAACAAAAAATTTTTTCCCATGAATTTATGTATTAGTCATTTTTCTTAATTCCAAATCTTCATGATTAAAGCATTGTAGAAAATGCCTTTTAGAACTGGAAGAAAATGGCAAAATTTTGGACATTAATAAAGTGCTTCTGATCAAACATCTGTAAGCACACTCGTATTAATCACTATATTTTCTTTTGTAACATTGATATGATTAATAATATATTATATTTTAGCTGGATTTGGTATTTTTTTAAAGGAATAAGAGACTTGAATTAAACCAGGAAGGAAATTTTGAGGAATGAAAAAAAGTCTATTCATTTTATTTGTGTTTATCCAGGAAAATGCAATTCATACTTGGTGCAAACTTCTCCATGAAAATGCAATTAAAAAAAATAATTTAAGAATAATTTTGTTAAAATAGTATCTCTGTGGAAGGTTATAATTGTGAGATTTAGTAAAGGATGGACCATTTTTCTTTTTACAGAGTGAGTGTGTATACCATAAATTTAGTCCAATAACTAATGCTAATAATTTTACTCTTTGAGAAAGTATTAGAAATGTGGTCTGGAAATTTAAAAGTTGTGTTTGGTTAGTTTTTTGGGGGGTTAAGCAGTTAGAGAATATGTTTATTCTTATTGCAAAAGGAAAAGAAATTGGTCTCTTCCAGCTAATGCTATATTTAACAAATTATCACAGGAATAAAATGATTGCCCCCTTAAATTAAATAAATCTTATATAACGGGTTGTTTTTCATGGGTCGTTTGGTTTTTTTTTTGGAGGAGGTTGGGTTACATTTTGGGTTTGAGGTTTTTGGTGGAGTGATTCTTTTTGTTTGTTTTTTTTGTTAGTTGGGGTTTTTTTTCAATTTCCTTGGGTTTTTTGTTTTTCCTTTTAAAATTAAGGCAGTTTATTCTTTCCTAAACTTTTGGTAAATGTGATGGGATGTTTGGACTGTAATGAAGAAAACATAAAAGATGAGTTCTATTGCTCTTTCAATCTAACATTGCTTCCTATGAAAATAAGGTTCATGCAGTGGTTCTCAGTCACTTACTCCCCCACACACCACACATCCAAATCAATGCAGTGCTGGATAAACTATTGTGAGCTTCATTTGAAGGAGAAGGCCAGAGAAACATCAGGTTTTACCTCCTGTGTGGCAGCACCAGGAACTGGTCAAGCAATATACACACAATTTTTTCCCATGCCACAACACAGCTGTACCATGACAGGGTTCTGTGGACACTGTGAGGATGCCCACCAAAGTGGTGGGGCTATCCTCCATGTTTGTTTAGTTGTTTTTTGTTTTTTGGTTTTTTTTCTGTAATCAATTAATTAATTAAGAAAAGTTACACTTTATATCCATGTAGCTCTTGATGGTTTTCTAGTCTATATGAATGGACAGCAGGGTTTGCAGCCCTGCTATGGGAGAGATATTAGTCATCTCATAAATCGGCTGGCTGGGAGGAAACCCATTGGTGTTCATATCAAAGTAAATACAGGGAAAGATGTTTTTCTCGTATCAAACTCAAGTGAGATTCATGGCTAGTTGGTCTGATGCAACTTGGCCAAATACCTTCGTGAAAGCCCATGTTTTAAAGGACTCTGCTTTAAAGAAAGGACTTTGACTGTGTTATTTCCAGACTGGTTCTGTGGTCTGCTTTCTGATTTTCAGTCAGCTCAGAGGAAATTTCAGCAGCTTGAGTCTGGAGGTGCCAGATCCTGCCTGCTGCCATGTGGGAGGAAGGGCAGATGACATGTCAGTTCCCCAATTACTTGGGCCCCTGTCCTGAGAAACGACAGGGTCAGTGGTCAGGCTGGCAACTGTCTGTTTCAAAAGGGCAGCTTTCAAGCTTAACCTTGAAAAGGAGTCTTCTGGGATTTGCATTTCCTCTTTAAAGCCTATGGAATCCCAATTTCAGCTTCCTAAAGATGATCCCTCCCGGCCCAGGAGCCAGTACCTCCAATATGAAGTATTGCAGGGCCCTACCAGTCAGAGACTTCAGTTATTTATTTGTAACTTTTCTATTTACTGCTAAGTGGCTTCTTAGTTTTATTTGAAAAGGAAATTGACTTCTCTCTCTCTTTGTCATTGCCTTGTTAACAAGGAGGAGGAAAAGCTGCCTAATCTCGACATTATGAGAGTTGTTAGAATTGATCCCAAGTGAACTCTGGAGAGCAGAAAGTCAGATCACCTCTTTGTTTTGTTCCAGGGGGTTACCGAAAGGGAATGACAGCCTTCAAGGGACCTATTTTCCACTAGCTGAAAGACTGCATTAAGCAAGCATGTTTAGTGAAGGGTAAAGAGAGTACCAGTGGGAACGAATGCATGCACCACCATAGCAGGCACGGGGCTCAGAGCAGAGGAGGCAGATGTCTGCTGTGCAGAGCTCTCTAAAGAGGCCACGTGGGCCTTTCTGTGTAATTCAGTAATTTGGCATTGCAGACTGAATCCTCTGTGGTATCCTCTGGAGTTCTTGGTAGAGAATGGCTACCGGCAGTTTCTTCTAGCCTCTCCTTACCTACCAGGCAGAAGAAGTACGACTTGTTAATCCTCCTTGCTCAACACAGGAGGCGTTGGGGAAAGGAGATTTCTGTTATGGTGATTAGGTTTCTCCATCCAAACTTGTGCAGAAAATGTAATCTGAAAAATTTTGCCATACCGTTTTTTTGGGTGAGTTTTTAACATTTCATTCCTGTTCATTTAAATAAGGCCAATAAATACATTCCTTCCAGTATCAGTATATTTGACAGTATCACAGGAAAACATTTATTGATCTTTACACTATCTTTTTCCTTTCTGAGATTTGTCCCATGTATATAAACAAAGAATCTTGTTAGACAATGCCACATTTCCATGCCAATGAGAATTTAGCATGCAGAGCTAGAGGAGCAGATAATACAATACAAGGTGCAAAACAGTAATATCAGACTTTTCACAGATACAAGGAGAACTGCAATAAGGCTAATTTGGGTCAGTGCTATAGACCAAAAAATAATTGAAACTCCTATATTTGTTTCAGAGCAATATGTAATATATTTGTTTCCATACAGTGGTTTCAGAGTGCACTCTCATTAGGTAGAGAAATTTCTTACAAGACTGGGAAAGCAGATCTCATATATTTGGGCTCACAGAAAATTAAAAAAGGTAACTTTTTCCCATGAGATTTAGTATCCTGATGAGATGTGCCACCAGTGAACCTTGTGCCCTACCTTATTTACCTGCATCCTCGCCAGGTGGACCTGGAGGGAAGGAGCCTTCCTGCAAGGAGATATCCAATGACTCCTAGGAGTCACTGTAGCCTGGATGAAGTTTACTTCGTAAGCCAGACAAGGAAAAACTACCTTCTTTTCTTCAGTGCCTGAAATTCTAAGGGCAATCAGAAGCAAGTGCTATTGGTATTTTGTCTTTACCAGAGAATATGCTAGTCATGCTCACAAATGTAGAGCATGTGTTTGGCTTTTCAGCACTACTACGTAGGGAGAGTTTTTCTGGGAGAGGATCGTAAGACATGCACTCTTTCCCCCTTGTTCTTAGAACTATATTGAGCAGGCCTTTGGCATAGTATTCTCTGACATCTAGAGGAACAGATGGTGTGGAAATAAAAAGAGAAATGTGCAGGAAGTGCAGCCAGTTATTTCTTCAGTGTAGTATTTAGGGACTGCTCCAAAACTTGTTGGTCAACCTGGATTTATTTCTGATTTATTCTGTTTGTTGCATCTTCAAATGGAAACAAAGAGTATTGAGGTTTTTATTCCATAAGATTTTCAAATGACTTCTGAGAGATCCAAGTCTGGCCCATCTGTCACTGATTTAGCTCCTTTTTGCTCTGTCCTTGCTTATCAGGGAAATAGTTAAGGGGATGATGCAGGAAACAGGTTTGTGTCTGGCAGAACAAGAGTGCTTGATGGTGAGAAGACAAATCTTTTATATAAGAACGTTATTTTCAGCCATCTCCAAATTTAGTCTTCATTTTTTTTTCTGTTTTCTTCCATTTCTCTTTTTTTTTTTTTTTTTTTCCTATTTCAGAGATGATCCAAAATACTTCAGACACTGGGCAATAGTATGCACTCCGGTTTAGTGTCATTCAGAATTTGTAACAAGAAAGGCAGGTAGTTTACCCTATTCAAGGAGATGTCATGGGAAAGCTATGGTAAGCAGCAGGAAAGAGTTGATAAGATGGTGATTGTTTTAAAAAAAAAGTATAAAATTTTTTAAATTCTAACCATTTATTACTATTATGATTGTTTATAACTGTTGCTCATAAGCATCAACAACTGTTTAAGCCGTAAGCTGTAGCCAACTTTTCTGCCAAATGGTTTAGAATAATTATGTAGCTGCTTAAATAGTTAAAAACTGTTTTTGAAGCAACCAGTAGTGTCTTTTTCAGGTACAGCTTGTATCTACAACAAAGAGAATACTATGAAGGGGAACTTATTCTAAGACAGGATTTTTATCATGTTGGGACATTTCTTACCAGCATTATTTAAAAGCTTTTTAAAAAACTGCTCTCTCACAACTTTGTTCTTTCTGTGCCAGGAAATGTTGCTACATATTTAATACCATATTTTAAATGTTTCATATGTTTATGACATGAAATACATGTACAATATAATCAAGGCTTTTCAAATTCTGCTATACTTATATCACTCCACACAGCAACCTGAGAGTTTCTGTGAGGAAATGGTTCTGACCACAAATGCTGTAAATTGAGAAATACATTTTATAACTATTTTTTTATAGTTTTCATTTCATTCCATTACAAGACCAAGTCACAATGTGGGTCTGCTGGGAAGAATGTTGCTTCTTTTATTCTCTCTCTTAAATTTATTCTGCTTATTCTGAAGGTTTTGGACCTAACTCTTTGTAAATTTGCTTGAATTTGAGGAACCTATTAAAAAGGGACAGAGTGAGGTTCATTCATCATCATAAACTGGATCAATACCATCGCCTATTTCTCATAGAAACCTCCAAATAACACCAATGGTGGTAAATTCACACCACTGAGACAAGACCCAGACAAGAAATCATGAATGAAAGGCTCCTCATTTCTCAAACAGGATTAAGTTCTGATTTTACTTTCATGGATCTGACATGCACATCTAGATGTAGAATTTTTAGAAATCTAATTCCTGCAGGTGATATAGATTAGAATTTTCTTTTATCTCAAGGTGTTTGGGCATGGATGTGAGCAAAACAATGATTTACTTTTTTTAGCAATAAATTTTTTGTTGTAGTGTTTATTTGATAGTGAGGATAAAAAGAAAATTACCTTATGGAACACTTAATCTGCTTTATGACTTCTAAATTAAAACATTGCAGGTAGTCTTCCCTCATAAAGAGTGATCTGTCCAAAAGTATTTTTGTTGTTTATTTTTTTTTATTTATTTATTTGGTTTTGGCTTGTTTTTTTTAGTAAGAACTTTCAGTAAGAAAATAATATTTTTTTTCATTTGTTCTGACATTTCTCTAGATCATTCATGGGATCTCTAGAGTGTCAATTATTGATCACCAGCTTTATACAGATCTCCTGACCTCTGCTGCTAATGGGTCAACTATTCTGCACTCTAAATAAGTGAATCATAGAACTTAAAACACTCAGGCCTAATGTAAGACAAAGCGACTTTGAGAAAAACCTAAAACTTTTAGTGCAATCTGTAGAGTAGAATGAGGAAAGAATTAAGTTTTTAACAGGGGGTTTGAGTCTGGTTTGTTTTTCATTAGATGATGCTCTAGTTACTAATACTTCAGCTCGTGGTTTTCACCATAGTAGCAGGAACAGATTCTTTTAAGTCTTCATAAAATAATGTAGCATACTTTACAACACTAACTTACTCTTCTTATAAGTGTCAATGTACTGTGTGGTATAACATAAAGGCTGACTAATGTTTCAATTTCCGTCCTGTTCTCTTTCTGTTGTTGTTTGTTTACTTGGGTTTCATCATATAAATATTTGTGCACATACTGGTTTATCGTGCTGCTCTAAACACATGTGAATCTAATTACCAATGTGTTTAATTTGAATGTAGTGTTACATGGTTTTTAATCATGTTCCAAGTCACTTTTAATGGTTACAAGAAAAGTATTTCTGGAACACAGACTATAAGGAAGTACTGTTCCCAGAAATAGTTGAGATTATTTAATTTATTAGCAAATGAATGTTGTGCAAATACTTTTGGATTGGATCCCAATGTTAATTAACAGAAAGAAAAGTCAAGAGGTTAAAAATTAAACTTGAATTTTATTAGGTTTTGTGGATTTTTTTAACATGTCTTAGCAAATCATACATCTTCCCCTCCTCAAAAGCACACCCCTAGTATGTATATTGCAAACTTTATTTTGAGATGCATGGAAATTATATTTTGTGTATATTGATTTTTTAGAACCAGTCTGTTAGTAACAGTGTTTTGGTTTATTTTTCAAAAACTTATAAATGTTGGAAAAGTGCCAGTGATGGAGTTATAGAAATGCAATGACTTCTACTCTTTGTTGCAGCAGAGATAATGACAATAAAATTTTCCCATAGTACTTTTTCAGTCTATTTTGCATTTGCTGTTGAAGGACTGAAAAATGGTCATCTAATCTACATACTGTTTTGACATCTTTACTATATTTCAGTTAAGATGTAGAATATTTTGGTGCTTACAGTAGTGAGAATTCTTGAAGTGGTAATTTTATCCAGGGCATTCTTGTGGGTCCCTTCCAACTCAGACTATTCTATGAAATCTCTGCAAAACCACCATTGAGTGATGTGGTACTGAACAAAGGTAGGATCTGTGAAAAAAATAAGCCCCTTGGATGCGCGAATAGAGATTTAGGTGTGAAATATATTCTGATTAATGTTTTGTGCTTTTTGTAGTTTGGACCTAAACAGATGTTGAACAATCAGTTATGTATTTATAATTGCTAATTATTTTGCTTCCACATAAAAGGAAGAGACATAGGAAGTTACTTATTCCCTCTAAAATATTTTTAAATTTATTAAACTATTCTAATATCCTTATAAATTCTACTAAATTCTACTAAAGCAATGAGAAAGTGTGAGTCAGTGAATCAAAGAAGAAAAGAAAAGATTAGTATCTGGAATAATTGCAGCTAGTAGCAAATGTAAAACTAATTTTGGTTTGTGATGTTATCAGTTTCTTACACGTGATTCCATTGGTATGTCACTTCCATCACAGTGTTCTTAGAGTGTGATTCAACATTGTTATCATTCAGTGTCTCATTGTTTGTTGTGTGGAATTTATTTAGCTGTTCATGCTGCTGTCTGATTTTCTGTGTTTTCTTTCAAGTCATTGCTTCCCTTTTCTTACATGAGGTGGATTTGCAAGTCATTCTTTACCTGTGTAGGCTACAGCTTGGCTGAAATGCTTGATGTTGACATCTTGCTTTTTTTCCTCTGTCAGCTTCCTCTTGTTTCTGCTGGAGCAATACCTGGGACCTGAAGTTATATTTGAACGCGTAAGCAGGTAAATATGTATTCCACAAATAGACTATGTTACACATTCTTCTAAGATATTCATCCCATACATTATTTTCATGCTGATTTTTACAATTAGTGATTGTATATGCTTGCCATTTTGCAAAACATTACAATCATTGACTTTTGCTGGAGTCTCAGAACAGTTGCTCTGTGCCAGTTTCCCATTTGACAGAGGCTGGTAGCAAATACTTCACAAGTAGGAGAGAGATGGAGAGTATGGAGTTGGTTTCTTTCTAGTGCCAGCAGTTAGTCCCCTAGTGTCATCCTGGGTCAGCCTTTGAATCCTATCCAGTGTTTATACTTTTGGATAGTCCCCTTTTCTATAAATTAGTACTTTTTTTAGCCCATTTATTACATCTGCCTTAAAAATATTCTGAGGAAGTGATTCTGCCTTTTAAAGACACATTACATTTAAAAAAAATTAATTTTGTTTGTTTTAAATCTCATTTCTCCTAGTTTTAATCAGCTGGTTTCTCATTCTTTTAGAGAGTTAATTGCTCCCTATATACTTTCTCTGAACAGACCTTTCTTATATTTTACTTCAGATTTGTTTCCCCAAATTAAGTTTACTTATACAAAGGATGTTCCTTGATTTTGAGAGTTCTTAGTATCTCTCTCTCTCCCTCCTTTTCTATTTCTACGTTCTCCTTTCTCCTTCACAAGATTTCATTATAAATATTATTCAATCAATAAGAAACAAAGGGATTCAGTGGCACTTTTTATAAAGATGCTGTAAAGATGCTTTTGGAGTTTTCTGTTGTGGAGAATTTATCTCTGACGTAATGTCATTTCTAGCTTAAACTGAACACTATATCCTTCTTCAGTGAATTATCTCTGGCCATTACCACATTCTCTCTCCATAGACTGCTTGTCAGGTCAGGCATCAAACTCCCTCTGAGATACCTGTGCGTGCAGAACACCTCTGAAGTATTTATTTTGTAGGTGATCTTCTTCCAATTTTATCTACCTCTGCTCTTCAGAGTAGGCAACAGGTCTGATTCTCTTCTCATTCAGCACATGTGAATCTTGAACTGGGGATAACTAGTGCTGCACTCTAGTTCTTTTGTAAAACAAGTGCTAGTGACATCTTTGTAAATATTGATGATCAATGTTGGTTTTTAGATTTGTTGTTATGCATATCCAACCTTTTGCTTGTGAGTTTGATGCAGAACTTGGTATCTAAAGGAAGAGAGCTGTGTTTAAATGTCTAAGATTTACTGAAAGCTGTGATTTACACCATCTAAACATCTGGCCTGAAACATGGGTTTGGAGGTTTCTGTAAATAAAAGACATATTGATGAGAGCACAACGGGTTTTTTTCCCCTCCATTAATTGTCATAAATATTGATTTTAAAAGCATTCACTCTAATGTATTTTTGTGTTACTATTGACATGAAAGTGTTACCTGTGATATGTTTGTTTTTCCATATCAGAAACAGTAGTGAGAACAGTGTTATCCCTACACTGTTAAAAATATTACTAAGGCTTTTTAAAAAATATACTTCAAATATACAACTTTAAATGCTAGAACAGGATGTAGTATTTTTATAGAGCTGTTCAAAAGCAAGAGTAGCTGTTTGTAATTGTTCACACCAAGGCATTTGGCCTTGCAATATCATTGCTTACCACTGTCATAGAAAACATTAGATATGATTAGCTGCAGGTATCCATGCCAGATGATATCCTGGTAAAGTCCTTTATATATTTTCATCTTATAATTGTATTTGCAAGTTAATGTTTGAAGTGTCAGTCTTTGTAAAATTAGCTCATCTTGTTATGATTTAGAGCTTTGATGTGAGTGAAAGGCTTCAATTGCAATGCACAGTCACATCTGAGAGTAAACTGCATAGACAAAGAGCCTTACAAGACTAGTAAATCAAATACTCTGAACTGTCTATGTGGATTACGAGGTACTATTTGCATAACTTTGAAGTATTTATACTGATGAAATTACAATAATTAAAATCATTGCTGTGTCAATTGCTAGATGCCACAAGGCATAGCAATTACTAGCATGCAAATCAGACTTTGTGTAAGCATTTTAAAGAATAATTACCTTATTTGATTCAGATGTGCCTGAAAGGCATTAAGAATCATTTGAGCTATTTTGCCTTCAACAATTTTTAGGTCTCAGATAATATTGTTTTTATTATTGTTGTTGACGATAATACCTTTGTGTGGGCATATGTCTTTTTGTTTCTGGTTTAGATTTAAAGTGAAGCCTAGTGGTAAAACTTGCTGAAGCAGTTAGGAAGTATTTATTTTATATTAGCTTATTCTCAATCTCTGTCTACAAATTATTTTATTTTGCACAAGAACCAATACAAGCACACAGACTCTTAGGTTTTTTGTTACAGCTTGTTAAATCCTGTATTATGGGAGAAATATATAAATTATTTCTTAGGAAAAAATAATTTTTTTTTCTTTAGATTTCTGTCAGACAACTTGGATTTCCACAACATGTGATTTTGAAATACATATTCTGAAGAAAAACAGACAGTAAAGAGCTACTCATTCACATTATTGCAGTTATATAATGTATAGGAGAAATGTAACGCCAATGATAAAATTAATTCAAGTTTACCCAAATTTCAGAGACATTTCTTCTCACAAATTCTGCATGGTGAAGGTGTACTCTGCTGTGAACAGTAGTTGACATTAGACAGACACACATGGCAGAGAGTGAAATAGGGTCTCTTTCTGCAAAAACGGCCATAGCTGCAGTGCAAAGTCACTCAAGAAGCACTGCCAAATCATTCAGGGGATTTGAGTTTCCCTAGAAAAGGCCCTGTCTAACAGTGCATATCCCCAAATACAGGACACTCCCCGATATATAAAGTTTTGAATATGAAAATCAAGAAGGAATTACGTAGTCCTCTCTCCTGGCTTTGTTTTACAAGTAACTCCATTTCCCATGTACTTGTTAAACACCCAACTGCTGCTAAAACACCCAACTGCTTAGGTAACAGTAGCTAAGAATTTGTCATGTGTGCAGATGCATAGAAGAGGATGGACTGTTGTTTTATAACTTTTATCCTGAATTTTTCAAGGCTTAGGTGGACCAAACATTTCAAGGAATTTATTCTATGGTTAAGAACCAGGGGGAAGGCCAAGAAGGCCAGCATCCTGGTGGGAGTCTGTTATAGACCACACAACCTGGATGAAGAGGTAGATGAATTATTCTATGAACAGTTGGCAGATGTTTCAAGATCAACAACCATTGTCATTGTGGGAGACTTTAACCTTCCAGATGCCTGCTGGGAACTCGACACAGCAGAGAAGAGGTGATCTAGGAGGTTCTTGGAGTGTATGGAGGATAGCTTCTGGTCACAGCTAGTGAGTGAGCCTACAAGGTTTGGGGTCCTGCTGGACCTGCTATTTGCAAACAGAGAAAGGCCAGTGGGAGATGTGGTGGTCAGAGGTCATCTAGGGTCCAGTGACCGTGAAATTATGGAATTTTCAATACTCAGTGAAGCAAGGAGGGGCACCAACAAAACCACTACCTTGGACTTCCAGAGGGCAGACTTCAGCCTATTCAGGATGCTGATTTCGAGAGTACCTTGGAAAAGAGCCCTAAAAAACAAAGGGGTCCAGGAAGGATGGACATACTTCAAGAAAGAAATCTTGAAGACACAGGAGCAGGTTGTCTCCACTTGTCAAAAGACAAGCCAGTGGGAAAAATGACTGGCCTGGCTGGGCAGGGAGCTTTTGCCAGAACTCAGAGAAAAAAAGAGGGTTTATCACTTTTGGAAAAAGGATGTCATTAAGTCATGCAGAAAGAAAATTAGAAAGCCAAAAGAACAATTTGAACTTAATCTGGTCACTTTTGTAAAGGATAATAAAAAGTGTTTTTATAAAGACATCAATAGCAAAAGGAGGAGCAAGGAAAACCTCCATTCTTTATTGGACATGGAGGGAATATAACTACTAAAGATGAGGAAAAGGCTGAGGTACTTAACACCTTCTTTACCTCAGTTTTGAAGAATAAGACAGGTCGTCCTGACCTAGCAGACAAGGATGGAGAGCCGAATAGCCCCCTTATAATCCAGGAGGAAGAAGTTAGGGACCTGTTGAGTCACTTAGATGCTCATAGGTCTATGAGACCAGATGGAATCCATCCTAGGGTGATAAGGGAGCTGGTGGAAGAGCTCTCCATCATTACCGTCAGTCCTGGTTCTCTGGGGAGATCCCATATGACTGGAAGTTGGCCAACGTGACACCCATCCACAAGAAGGGCTGGAAGAAGGATCTGGGAAACTACAGACTGGTCAGCCTGACCTCGGTGCCTGGCAAGGTTATGGAAAAATCTTCCTTGGCTACTCCACCTCTGTCTCTGTGTGGCAGTTTATTTGGTTATTTTCCCCCTTCCTTGTCTTGTAAAGTTTCAAGTGTGCTCCTCATCACTTTGTTGCCAGTAAAATATACACTGTCCTCTCACCTGACAAGATGTTTGTGACACCTATGAACGTCCAGAACCATGTGAACTTTTCAGAGGCACTAACTTCAGAGCTCAGCTTTTTTAGTGACAGAAGAAGATAAGCCTCTGCATTCTGATGGTCCTCCTTACCTCTGTAAATGCAAATGAAGGTCCTGGCCATCTGCAGGACATGTTTCTGGGGACCTTGTACCTTCTTGTCTGGCGTGCAAAGGGCAGGTATGTTCTGTTGTTGGACATACCCAAAAGATGAATATATTCCTCCTCACAAAGGTAAGCAGATGTGGATTTTGTAGACAGTTCGAGAATACATATTTAAGTCTTACATTGTATGTTGTATGTCGTATTCTATTGTATTATTCTTTCACGTATTATCTCTTATTTCTCATGTATGTAAACCCCGTTTTCCTATTGGTCATTATTTAATACATTGCAGCAGTTATCCATATATGGTTATGTTTTCCCTTTATGGTTATAATTTACATGCTCCACCTTAACTCCTCCTTTTGTTCCAGCACCTTCCCTACCCTACGACATATAAGGCGGAAGCCATTTTATATTGATGCCTCTTTGCTTGCTTTTAACCTGTTCTTTTACTTTTCGCCATAATAAAGCTGTCTCGCCACTCTCACCTACGACGTTGCAGACCTGCTTAGTCCTAGCACACGCTGCATTCTCTTGGTAGCAATCTGACTCTATGGCTTGACTGACTGACAGTGAAAGCACCTATCAATAGAAGAGGACATATCTCATACCTGATACTCCACAACTCTGCAGCAGGGTTGTGACACTCCAGGCTATGTCACAGCTGGATCTTTTCCTTGAAAGTCTTTTCAGTATTAAGATAGGATCGTTCTTTTCTCTAAAGTACAAAGATCAGTGTTTACAGAGCCATTGTGCTGTCTACTCTTTTATATGATCCAAATCCTGGGTCATCTACCACCACCACCTGCGACTCCTAGAACGCTTCCATCAACGCTGTCTCTGTACAATCCTAAACATCCACTGATCAGATTATGTGACCAACACATCTGTTCTAGAACAAGCAGCAGTCACAAGTATTGAGGCCATGTTGATGAGAACACAGTTGCGTTGGGCAGAGCACGTCTCCAGGATGAAGGACCACCGCCTCCCTAAGATCCTGCTTTATGGTGAACTTGCCACTGGCTGCCGCAAGAGAGGAGCCCCGAAGAGAAGATACAAGGACTCCCTGAAACAACATCTCAGACTTGGCCATATTGATCAACATAATTGGTCTAATCTGGCCTCCAATCAGGAGGTCTGGAGACACACCATCTTTAACGCTGCTAGTGCTTTTGAGAACGCACGCAGGATCACTCTTAAGGAGAAAAGACAATGCAGAAAAAATCATGTCTTGCAGAATATTCCACATAAGGAGTCCTTCTGCTGTGCCTTTTGCAACCGGACGTGTCTATCTCGTATTGACCTTTTTAGCCACCAGCGCGCTTGTAACAAACGTGGGAGAGCCCTTCCCAAATCTTTGTTCGCGAGGCCCAGCCATGATGATCTTTTCTCTAGGGTCCTTAGGAAGAAATAACCTTATATATTTTTCTTTTAATTATTCCTCACTAATACACCTGTGCAGGCAAAATTCATATCCAGCCTGTAACCTCAAGGATATGAAAAGGAACCATTATTTTATGAACATTTTTTATTGTGCTTAGGTTCATTAAGTTCCACCAAGCTCCAGGAAGACAATCAAATTCCAACATGTATTTTAGTTTAAACAATAATTAAAATACCCTGTTAAAAATACTCTATTTTCCCCCATCTTTCCTGCATTATTTTTTATGCATACCTATATTATATCATCCTCTGAATAGAAAGCAAAACTTATGTAGTTAAAACCTATAATTCAAATAGCCTTATGTTTTTTTCCACTTGTTGTTCCACAAATTTGTTGTTATTACAGCCATCCAACAGGCTTATCTATCCACACTGATTATCTATGAAGCAGTGGGTAGTACTGTGTTAATTTTTTGCCTAAATAACAGCATAGTTCCCACCTAGGCACAAGATCTGGGTTTCTGCCTTATACTTATTTGTGTTCAAATATCATCCACTGTTCAGTAAGTCCAAGGTCAGGCTTAAAGACTATGGACAACTGACATTTCTGAAGTGGTTGGCTCATTTTTGGAGCTACTTCCTGTTCAACGTTTCATTTAGTATTTCCTCACTTTTGTTCACTTTTTTTTTCTTTTAATCCTGAAATTGTATGTTTTGGTTTGAGGACTTTTTCTGCTTTATATTTAAACTACTTTGACTGGTTTTGGAGACATCTATTAATTGTGGTGGTTTTTCAAGTGTTTATACCTGAATGTACCCAGATATACCTATGCATGAGGTACTCCCTTTATTTTTTATAAAGGCAATTCTTTCACCTTCTAGCTCCAGTTCCCTCCCATATGAGTCTAGTGCCATCATCATTCATCATGTTCACATAATGGGTTGGAAGAAGAGATGTACTTGCTCTCCTTAAATGAACTGCTACTGTTATTACAGAGGTGTGATTGCTGCTGATATAATGTATTGTAACCATCCAATGTGAAATGCATTTTGTGATGGCTAATAAGTACATTAACAGCCTTTATGTTTGCATTATTAGGATTTAGTTGGAAACCTACTACTTTCAAAAGAGACAGTCACCTAAGCTAACTCATTTCCAGTCTGACCCTTATGTGCAAGGGCGTGAGCATAACTCATCCTAGTTTTTCTCTATCAGGATCATAAATGGTCATGCTTTAGCTGTCATTAACATAGTCCGAACTGGCTATTGAAAGTGGCCAGTACTGGCAGCAGTTGTTGCACTGCAATTCTAGAGTTTTTTTCAGGTTTTCAAATTCTGGTTATTGTTCATCTGAGCCACCACTGCATCCACGAAGACCACTGTTGTCTTCATCTCTTTCCAGTTCACTTCTTTTTGATTTTGTTGGAGATTCAAACAATTAAAAAACAAACTCTGCAAGTTTTTCATGGACATTTGAAATTCTTCTCTTTCATTCTTACTCCTTTGTTTACAGTCTGTTTTATCCACTTTGGAAGATTTCAGTGGATGCATTGAATCCTCACAGACATCTTGGTGTTTCATTTGTTTGGCTTATCAGAAGAGGCATTTTTTAGGAAATTCAGGCTCTTTATGATGCCTAAAAAGAAGCCATTGTGTAAACATTTGGAAATCTTATTCCTTATTAATTGTTAAATTTTAGGAAAAGTATGTGACTGTTTAATTTTTTTTTAAAAAATAATTTTATTCATTTTTTTTTTCAAAGAAAAAACAGTAGTTCTTTACTTATTAGTGGTGAATATTATCTATTATACCTGTGTTACTGAGACTTCTAAACTATCTGGAGAAAAGAAATTAATAGGAAAACTGAAAAACAGTGGAGGTCAAATTTTTATACAGATAATATACTTATTCTTCATTTTTTAATGTATTGGTATGCAGCATTTGGTCCCACCTAGAAGGAGGATATAAGACTGGGTGATCTAGTACAGTCATGAAGCCTTAAAGTAGAAAATACTACATATGATTGTTCATTGGTCCAGATGTCCCACCAAAGACCTGTATAGGGTCTTGCATTGCATTGGTCAATGCTACATGTCATGTACAGAGGTAAATCTTGAAGTCTGAGGGTAACAATCCTTTTGTCTTATTGTTATGTTATTAAACCACATTGTGGTGGAGGAAAAAGAGAGGAGAGAGAGAATAAGCATAGTGGTTGTCTGACACTATGCTTTGAGAAGTTCCTCCCTCAAAATAAAAAATATGTGAAATTATGGGAATGGGTTGATCCAACTTCAGACAGACAAACCTTTGGCATGTGTTTTGAAATGTGTTGATCTTGGGGGTTGCTTTTGAAACTGACAAAATCTGTGGTTACTCCCTCTCTCTCTGATTGGATGGAACTTTTGAATGTCTTCTTTATTCTTAAAGTTCAGTATCAGGAACTTTGTTGTAAAAAGAATGTAAAAAATACAGGCCAATGGAGATTGCTTAACATACAGCAATCTCAAAAATCTTGTGTTGTACAGTTTCCACGCTGCTTCTGTCATGGCAGGACTGGTTTTTTATATTTATTGGTGTTTCTTTTTCAATTTTAGGAGCACGCTACCTGATATTTTTTTCTGTTAAATTGACTATGTATTCCCTTTGAAATCTTAATACTGCCAGTTCAGTTTTGCTGAACTTGGGGAAAAAGGAAAAGCTTTTAACTAGTAGCTTAGGTTTCACTAGAGCTGAAGAAAGACATTCATGTTAGCATAAAGTTCATGAAAAAAATTAAGAAGGTTTTTCCTTGGAGATTTTGGAATGATTCTAGGTGTTCGGGGGGAAAGGCTTTCATTGCTTTTCTCTTTTTTTCCCCCACCTATGCTTTCAGATTTTACTTACAGTGCTCTCACTGACTTAAGCTGCATTAAGTAAACGAATACATTGTGGTGAACTATTCTCAAATGCTGGGACCTAACCAAAGTCAATGGGGCCCTGCTGCTTCCCTCAGATCAGAAGAGAAAGATATGTTGTCATCTTTCCATCATAACTGAACTAAAGAGAGGTAGATATTGTATTTATGTCATAGCCAGGGTTATTTCATTTATTGTTAGTAATATTTTTTACATGGAAGAGCTTCCCATTGTCATAAGTAACTACTGACTTACTGGTGGAGATTTTCTTTTTGTTTTATACTTTTTTATTTTAAAACTTTCTTAAATAAAGAATACACACACAGGAAACTTCTACAAGCTCAGAGTACAAAGAGTAAAAGTCTCACTACTTTCTCGTTACATTTAAATGGAAAAATGGCTCAAATCCAGCTGTTTCACCGCTGGATTGCTGGAGGTTTCTGTAGTTCATACAGTTGATTGTTGTATTTGGCCCCTCTGCAAATACATTGAGTTTCATAAGTGGCTAAAACTGGCTCTACTCCCTTATGTAGCACATACAGTAGCTGGAGGGATAGTTCTTGGAAAATTGTGAGTGTTGGCTCTAACTCTTTTTTAAAAATATGTGGAACAGAAGGATTTACACCTCCTAATTAGAACTTTTCTCCCTTTAAGCTAAAAAATCTACATTCCTTCTGGGTGTGCTGCATTTTAAAATGGGATATCCAGGAACCACATGAAAATCAACATACAGCAGAAGAGGAGGTGATGAATACAAGTTGAGATAAATACAAGACTTTATGCTGTAACTAGAAGTACTCCTTTAAAACTATGTATCAGATGAAAAAGTTGAGAGCTGGCAGGTACAGTGTAGTGGAAAGCTGTATTTATTCATTTACTAGACCTACAGCATAGAGTATTAGCCTGAGGTGACCACTTATTCTGGAAACTTAAGAACCAGATCTGAATTAACAATGTAGCTACAGCTCATAAAATTAAGCAAATATTTCCTCAAACAGAAACATTTCCAGCTCATGTGTGGAATGGATGTTTCCATTGTCCATCCTGTGTATGGGGAAAAAATGTTTAGGTCACTGTAGCTTGTATATAATACTCCCTAAAGAACTCCTGTGATACAATATTCAAGAATAATTTCAGGAAAACCTCAGCAGAAGAAAAAATTGTTTTGAGAATAAATTTTTAGAAAAGCAACCATGTTCACCAATATGTAGATTTCCTTCCTTTTTCTTTTTTTTTCCCTCCTGCATCACGGTATTGCAAGTTCCATATTTATCCTGTCTCCTAACAGCCAAATTGCTCAGGAGAGCATCTCTGAAGTGTATACTCTGTATGAATGTATCCATGGGTTTTTTTTCTGTGGATAGAGACTTTCTTTATCATAACATGATGCTTAAATAACTTTACTTATGCATTACTTCAAATATATGTAGTTTAAATCAGTGTCTGTTGTATTAAACACTGGACTTGCACACAATCACGTAAACCTCTATCTACAAAAATGGAAGAGCATAGGAAGACAGGAAATCTCAAATATCTTCTACTATTTATGCAACTAAATAATAAAGTTTTTCTGGAACTTGGTTGGAATTTTCTATTAAATGTCTCAGTGAATAGTGGAGCGTATAAAGGAATCCGCTTTCCATGATATGTGAGTAAGAAATGAGGAAAAGGACCTTCACTGACACCTCAGTCCATCATGCAGTCTTTCCTGTGCTCCCTTGGCAGACGAGAGAAGACATGAGAAAGACTGTCCTGGTTAGAGCAAAGAGACTAGACCTATGTGGTTTCCCCTCTACATAGATCTGGCTTAAATGAAAGATGTTGGTGTATTATCATCTCCAATAAAAAATGGAAAATATATTTAAGGAGTAAATTTTGGCTATGAGTAGGTTATTCTCTTATAATGAGGTCTCCAGAAGGACTAGGTTTTGATTTGAGGGAATTGAAAGAGTAATTAGTATATAACGTATCGTAGTACATTACTGTTAATATGTTAAAGTGCTATGTGAAGATAAAAACACTGGGAGAAAGCCTGATTATGAGACATATATACTGAAAGGAAGAACTCTGCTGCCAAAACATTCCTTCAAGAAGAAGGAGGAGCTGGAAGCCTTGAGGACAGATAGATTAAATTTTACAGGAAGGTTGAGACTGGCATGGAAAAAGAAAAGAATTTAAGATTAAAGAGTCAGTTTAAAGGATGTAGTGAACCTGTTATTTGTGTTTTTCAGGGTCTTGATTTTAGTAAATATTTTGATTTATGTCAGCAAAAAACTGTGCTGAGGAAGTTTGTGGGTTGTTCAATGTTGGCTGGCCATGCCAATGGAAAGGCACAGCGTATCATGGAGAACTGCATGATATTAGCACTGCAACTAGTAGAAGCAGGATAAAAGTTATTAAGTACCAAGTACAAAATCATACACATGAGGATGAAAGCAAAATAGTAAATTAAATTATGAAGAAGTGAGAATTTCAGACAGAGAAACTGGCTATGGATGTTGAACACCGGATGATAGAAACCTTCACAATTTTGAAAAAGGCACATAAAATGACTCAGGTGCTGCATTTTTAGTAAAGAAAAACTAATTTTTCCAAAATAATAAAAAGAAGGAAGAAATGTGGCTTTAGTAAGGGAACAGTCTTCAGAGAAATCAACATACACATGTATGCTGCTATCACGGTAGCCTAAAGCTTTACTGTGTTCTGAATGGGATATTTGTGTTAAGCAACAGAGAGAGGGCTTAAAGTGTGCTGTGAAACCTCCTCCACCAATTTGCTGATGTCAATGTCACTTCTGGGTTTGTTAGTTAAGTTTGCATGTTAGTGTCGTTTACTGACTTTCATAGAAGTCTACAGGACTGCATCACAGAGTATAATTTGGCCCAGAATGTATATAATTGCAAACTTAACTCTTTATTTAAATAGATAAACAAAATTCTTTTTGTTAAATATTCAGAGATTTTTCTATTGTCTTTTACTGACAATATGTGAGATTTGTAATTTAGGAATTCTATCCCCTTTGCTCAGCAGTTATGCAGGATTAATGCCTAATCTCTTCGTTCTAAGAAAGTCTCTTTCTCCTCTTCCATTTCTAGTCTTTATTCCTCTGCAGTAGCAATAATTTTTATATCCTTTCTCAGAAGATAATGCTTACAGAAAAAGAAAGTCAAAATTAATAGAATTAAAATTATATTTACCGAAAATGGTATAAAAAGAGAAGAGAGAGTTTGTATGGCATGACATGTACTACAGGGAAATTTATAGTATGGGTTAGATTTTCTTTCTCAAATGTGGGCATGCAGTAATCTGAACATTACTCTTGGGAGGAAGAAATCAGGAAGAGAAAGCTAATTCCTAAGAAGAGAAGAAACATCATATATATGTAACATGAATCCCTCTAGGAGAAATGGAAATGAAAAATTTACTTTATTCATTTACTTTTTGTAATTTTAATTTTATTTGCTTGCTTAGGATAGATTGAGGGCAGCTAGAAGGACCAAAGGCTGTATCAGCAAAGAGAATGCCATTCTTCAAACTCCAGGAGTGAGAATTACAAATTTTGTTGGAAAAGATTGTGATTTTCTTTGGCAAGTGTTTTGATGAACAGTTTGTATAATGCACCTGGTACTCTTTGACCATATAGTGATACTATTTTTCTTGCTTTACATGTTAGATTGTCTCTATTGATTGAATATTGAAAGCCTTTAAGCATTTTAATCTTTTATAAAGGAAGAGTAGAGGTGTTTGATTTTCCTCCACTGAGCTGATGAGGACAAACTTAAAAGACAATTTTACAGTTCACAGCTTAGTCTGGATCCCTTTTAGCTAGATAATTGCCCTGTGGGTGTGCATGTAAATAGCTACTGGTTAAAATGTCCGCAGGTGTGGCTAAAGAATCTGTAATACAGTTCCTTCCTATTTAGTGTACTGGTATGTAGCACAAGTGGGTTTCTTGGCAGTGCATAACAGTAAAGATCCATCAAAACCAAATCTGGAGCTGAAAAGCAATAAAAATGAAAGCTGAAAATCAAAAGAAAGGAATAGTAGCCTTGTAAATAAGCTTAGCTCTGCCATGAAGTGAAACTTTATGATAAAGCTCTTCACTGCTGGTGTTTAACAGCTTTAAACTGTACCATACAAGCAGAAAAACACTGAAGTATCTTGAAAAATGAGGTTCAGCCACTCTTCCAGGTTGGAGTCAGTTAAGCCTACTTGTGAAGGGTAATACTCTAAAGATCTCAGCACTTGTTGAAGACAAGTCCTCCAACTTGTAACTATATGGTAACAGACTGCTACAACTTACTAATTGATATGAGGAAAGGGCATAAAGTATTCTTCTTTGAACATTTTTTTTTCCCATCTCTAGATGGAGAGTTTTAATTACAATACCTTAACTTTTTTATATAGGAATAATATTATTCTTGCTTCTGATACAAAGTCAAAAGAACTGGATCTTCAGTAACATAAATGAAGTTTTGTCATAAACAAAAACTTGAAAACTGTACAGGTGTTGGGCTGAATTCCACCACCTGAAGAGAGAGTAGGGACTGTTCCTTGTATAGCAAAGGTGTAGTGTAGCCTGTAAAGTAAAATGCTGTGAATATTGATAGTATATGATGGGGATATGATAGCACAGGTATAGCTTTGCTGCTAATGACTGTAACATAGAGAATGATTTTTAGATTAAGGGTTATGTTGACAATAGCACAGCTCCATGCTTAATGGAAGATGGAAAGAGCCTTCACTGTGACCTCCTGCTTTCAAGCATTTTCGCAACTACTAAATAGTGACCAGAATATGACAAATTTAAAATAGTAGAAGGAAAGAGATATCCACATATCCAATGGATATTTGTATTATCGTACCAGAACACTAAGGTACCTGACTAATACTGAAAATACATACAATTCACATGGGTGCATTTTATTAGGCTTGTATATATATATTTTATTATGTTAGTTATGCTTTCACATCAAAGAATCTTAGAATGGTTTGGGTTGGAAGGGACCTGAAGATCACCTAGTTCCAACCCCCTCTTGCCATGGGTAGGGAACCCTCTACTACACTGGGTTTCTCAGGTCCCTGTCAAACCTGGTCTTGAACACTGGGGGATGTGGCATCCACAACTTCTTTAGGCAACCTGTTCCAGTGTCTCAACTCGTTCCACCCTCTGAGTAAAGAATTTCTTCTTAATAGCTAATTTAAACTTACCCTCATTCAGTTTAAATCCATTTTCCCTTGTCCTACACCTTCATGCCCTTGTAAAACTGTATTTTATGCCAGGACTGTCCATAGGACACCCCTGAGCCGGGTTTGATCTAAGAATTCTTTATGCTTTATGTTTGCTCTCCAACAACTTTTAACTTAAGGGTCATTTTGCTATCCAGCTACTGGGTATAATGTGATGTAACTTGCCTACTTCACAGGAAGTTGGATATTTCTGCTTTGTATATAAATTCAGTTTTTACGTGATGAAAAGAAATTTTACTTCCAAAGATCACTAGGAAAGTTTTGGGGTTTTTTTACCCATGTTTGGACATGATGGCCTGAAGCCAGACTTTTCTGATTCCTGAAGGAACTCATAGACATCTCAGCTTAGTCCCTGCTGTTGCCAACAGCCTCTGACAGATGTTTACACTCTCTGAAGCTCAATTAATGAACCTCAGGTTTGTTCATATGGAAAGACATAAATTAAATATGCTATTCCAGAAAAAAGTGTTCAAATTGAGAAATCTGTATTTTGATGAGAGGGAAATAAGCCTAATCTTCTCAAATAAAATATTCTTGTGTTGAAAATTTCTGAAAGAAAATTCAGAGAAACAATGGTCCATAATGACACAGCTGTTTTAGTAAGAATGATCAAAGGTACAAAAGCTTTTAAATTGCACCTCCCTCTGTTTAACTAAAGCAGTGACAGGATCACATACAGAAACTGATGAGTTCTTTTTTTGAAAGAAGTTAGGTTTTAACTTGCTTGTGCCATTGTGAAGAAAAAAGATTTTCCAACAGTCTCCTTCTCTGATTTAAATGTGTGTGTGTGTGTGTGCATATATGTGGTGTCATGTTTGATGCTGAGGATTAATGATTGAGTGCAGGAGATTTAGGCTCAAGTTTCCATCCAGAAAACTACTGGTTACTGTACATTGTGGGGGCATTTTAAGTATTATGTTCTTCATTAGCCTGAAAACCCCTACCAAAGATTTTGGCACTGGTTTCCCAGGAGCTGTACTGGATCAGGAGAACCCTCTCAGCATTTGAGCATTGCAGTCTATCTCTTCTCAATAAGAGTTTGTGATCTAGAGTACTATTCTGAATATTACCTTGAAGATATCTTTGCACAACATTATTGATCATGATCTGTCCTTGGCACAACATAATTGATCATGATCTTTTTGCCTTATTAAATGATATCGAAAACTGCTGTTGAAACAATCTGGGAACGTATATCTGTGCAACTTTTGTCAGGTAATTCCCTATATATTATATTTAATAAGATCCCTTCTTCAGCTTCAGCTAAACTGATCCAAATTAGGAGGGCCTGTGGGCTTCATCAAAGACAGTAAGGCTTATGTACATGAACAGTTCTGTATTGCAGTTAGGATATGACAAAGGCAGCAAGGGCATGTGAGAGGAAATAATTTCTGTGTGGCTCTTCTACTCGTGTCTGAAAAGTCAAGACAACAAATCCTAAAAAGCTAGTCTTCCTGTGTGAAAAATGGTGTTTGTGTTATATATGTAGAAAAACAGGGGATTTTAAAGCCATTTGGAGATCTAGGACAACTTCTGATTACACTTGAGTATAATTTATTGTAAATTTAATTAAGCATTGTACTTTTAAAATGGTACGTAAATGTTGTACATATATGAAATGCTTTTAGTATTAGCAAAACCTGTCCAATATCATACACTGCATACTTAGTTTTATTTATTTCACGTCAAATTGTGCATTTTCCTGTATCAAAGAACAAGTTCTTATTCTTTTAACTGAAATATTTATGACTATATAGTGATATTTGCTTGCTAGGTCCATGATCAGTTTTGTATTCACATTGAAACTTATAGCAGCTTCTTGACTATTTTCAGTATGACCCGTGTATTCAATTAGCTTCAAAAGGCTACCATAAAAGAAATAACTGAAGAAATCTAGTTTAAATAAATATGGTGTGTTTTTCTGTTACAGAAAGTCCTAAACATCCACTGGTCAGATTTTGTGACCAATACATCGGTTCTAGAGCAAGCAGCAGTCACAAGTATTGAGGCCATGTTGCTGAGAACTCAGCTGCGATAGGCAGAACACGTCTCCAGGATGAAGGACCACCACCTCCCTAAGATCTTGCTTTATGGTGAACTTGCCACCGGCTGCCACAAGAGAAGAACCCTGAAGAGAAGATACAAGGACTCCCTGAAACAACATCTCAGACTTGGCCATATTGATCAACATAATTGGTCTTCTCTGGCCTCCAATCAGGAGGTCTGGAGACACACCATCTATAACGCAGCTGTCTCCTTTGAGAACACACGCAGGATCACTCTCGAGGAGAAAAGGCAATGCAGAAAGAACCGTGTCTTGCAGAATACACCATCTAAGGAGTCTTTCTGCTGTGCCTTTTGCAATCGGATATGTCTGTCTTGTATTGGCCTCGTTAGCCACCAGCGTGCCTGTAACAAATGTGGATGGAGCCTTCCCAAATCTTCGTTCGCGAAGCCTAGCCATGATGATGGTGTGTTTTTCTGTTACAGAAAGTAGAACAATTTCTCAAGAAGTTTTTGATATTCCATTTAAAGTTTTAAGCTTTTCAAGCATAGAAAAGAGATTTTTGAGAGTTCGTGTTTGGTGGAAGGGCTCCACTTATTAAATTGATGGAACAAGCATCATTAGTACAACATGAGCATGTGCTCTCTGTCTGGCCTTTGAAATCACTGGTGTCACACACTATGAATTTGTAGAAAACTATTTGTCCTGGCTACTGTCTGCAGAGGAAAAATACAGCCAAGAGTAAAACTTGGTATGGTTTCAGACACAGAAATATTTGAGGCAGTCTACCTTTTCATGGGCCAACTTCTAAGATATTATTGTTTGTCCTACATTTAACCTTCTTTGACAAAAGACTATTTAAGTCACATAAACAAAATCATTGTCGAGCTGAAATTTACTTGCCTTGTATGAAAAGTACATTTCTTCTTAAATGTATTGTATCTACTTGCAGGTTCATGGGAAAGATAATTTCTACCCATTTATGTTATTTTTGGTATTCTCCTGTGATTATGTAGTTGTTCTTTTTGAAGAATCCCTTTCTCCTTTTGTGATAATTTTTACAATGATTTTAAGTATGTACAGCTATTAAGGATTAACAGTTAAATAGTTAGCAACTTTAATGTCTTAAATCTTTATTTTTCTCTTTAGCAGTGTTAGTGGTATTTTCCATGGTACTTTCCATGCAAACTAGATGCATGTAGTATTTTATTGTCAAAATAATGTTTCAAGTAGTAAAATGGCAAGGGAATACTGACTGAGCTATTAATAAAACACACCAGCTTTTAGCTGGCAAAGCAGCCTTCTTTCCATCAAATATGTCTCAGCCTTTAATAAAGAAACTCAAGTGGTGTAGGTGAAAAATTACTTTTCTCACCCGGTCATCTGTCTGTCATGTATTATTCAGGTCACCAATGTTTGTCCTGAACTGTATCATTCTGTAGTTGTGTCAGGTATGAAATATGTTCAGTGTAATTCCATCAGACTTCACGAAGTTGATTAGAACAGATCACCTTTCGGCTTGGGCACAAGTTATCTCAGCAGATTGAGTGAAAAAGACTTATTTATCTTTGCCTGATAATAAAGAAAGAGATGAGCAAATTTATCCATTAACTAGAAAAGAGTCTCATATTTTGTGTGAAAACAAACTGAAGGCAGTAATTCTATTGAAAATACTTTAATTCATGGATGTTTCTTTGAAAATATGTTTGAGTTTGAAACTAGAAAATATAAACCTTGATCCACATGCATTAAATCCACAAGTTTTAAAATGATTCTTTTTTTTCCCTGAGAGCACAATCCTCAGAAAGAATTAAATTGGCATTGTTTTATTTTTGATAAGTTGTTAAGGTTGTAATGATGCTTTATTTCCTTAAAACTTAAATGCTGGTGAAGGTCGAAATATAATGGTGTGTGATATATTTTTTTTTCCAATTAGTAAGGATAAAAAAACAGATATGAAATACTTGTCAGAAATATCTATTAAAGTAGATGACTCTTTTTTTTCTCAAGAATAATGCCTGAACCTCCACTCTGCAATAATTTGGTGAAGCAATTTATTAATTATTTTTATCATTGTGTATTTCCTTTTATGGAGAATAACTCTGTGGCTATTGAGAGGGCATGAATGATCTAAGCAATCTTTTTAAAGTCTATGATAATTCAACGCAACCACCCCTTCTAATAAAAAATATTCATGCCTTGTGTACACGTCCTGTAGATGTTCAGTGCTATTGTTGTGTCCTAAAGCGCTGCATCTCAGCAAAAAAAAAATCAGGATTCATACAGACCAGAACTAGCCTGTTTTCCTGTGAACTTTTATACTGCTTGAAATGTAGATCTTCACCTGTGGAATATGCAATTTCATGGTATTTATTTCGTTCTTCATTAATGGAAATGTAGTATAACAGAGATAGAAAAACAAGCTAGCTGGGATTTAAAACCCAGCAACTCCTGTAGGGTCACTGAGTCTCCATTGCAGGTTCACCTTTTTCCTGGCAAGGAGTGGACATGTTCCTCACTGCTGGGTTGCTTATCCTGCCCGAGCACTGTTTTAGTTTAGCGGTGGGCACTAAAGCAAAGTTCAGCCTCAGTGCTTTCTGCTCCATGTCCCTTTGGTGAGAAAATGTAGCCTGAGGTGCCTGCCTCTGGAAAAGTGTGGGGGACATTGAATCCTGAGAGAGCAGAGCTTAAGACATAAACCCAAACTCTGTGATTCTGATAGGGTCCCAAGTTTGCTGGTTTTTGTGCTTTCCCTTTTTGACTATCCAGTAGGATGAGCAGGGACTCATTTTTAGGTCAAGACTGAAGTAATTCACTGTGTCATAATATTAATATACAATTTAATTTATTGGTCCAAGCTTTACTTGTTTAAGGTCTTGACCCAGGAAGGGGTGAGAAGGAAGTTTTTGAAGCATTTTCCCACAAATGCCTGTTTCTCTCCCTGGTGACCCAGGAAGGATCAAACCATCTAACTTCAGTCCTCAAAAGTGTACATCTGAGGTTTAAACAGTTTGTCTGAATGTTCCTCTTGAACACCTTCAGAATTTTCAGTCTGGATTCATGATTGTAACCAGTTCTCTAGATTTTACAGTACTAAGTGCTTCAGAAGAGTAAAGTATATAAAGCATGCTGTCATTCTTTTAATGTTTTATTAGGGCACTCTCTTTGCAAGAAACTGCTCTAAACTATCCCATATTGTACTGAATATAACTCACACTTCTGTTAGAACCTGGATCTATTAATCTACCTATTTTTTGTCAAAATCTCGTGTTAAAGTTTAAGATATTTTTATTTTATATGAAACAATTAAACTCATCTTTGAAATTTAATTTTGAATCCTTACAGGGTTTAATAACTTGAGGTTTAAATTTAATGAGGTTTAAATTTTATTTAAATAATTAAGACTGTATGATCAACCTCAACTAGGTGATCTTTAAATTCCATTCCAACCCAAGCCATCCTGAAACAAAACTTTATATTTTGTCCAAAAAAACCCCCTAGCCTCATTGTAATTTTCCTTCTGAGTTGAAATAAAAGAAAGGTAATTTTAATATTATAATATAGTAGTAATAAAATAAAACCATTATTTTTGTATTTCAAAGTGTTGACAATGAGAAATATTTTAATAACCTTTTAAATATTTGAGCATTTTTCTGCATTTTTTTCAAGCTGTTGTTGTGTTCAGTCTCTCAGCTCCTCAGAAACCTAAAAGAACCTTGTTTTTTTCACTCTTTCTTTCTCTGTTCATTAATCTGTGTCCTTCCTCTCCCTGTTGAAAAAGAGTTATACAGACTCAGGCCAGCTAATGGATGCAATGGGTCACATTCTGCCCTCAGATACAAATCTGAGATCAGCTCCCATTGAATCTACTAAGACTGCAACTAATGAAAGTTTTGATTGTGTATTTGAAAGTGCAATTTGGCCTAGCTCTTTTAAGGAGGTCATGTAATTCATTAATGGCTGCACAGTTTGTGTTATGGAAAAGAACACTAAAGCTGCGTATAAATAGGACAATGTGCTTGCCACTGTGAAGGTGCAGGCAGAATATACGGCATACTAACAATTAGTTTAAAGACCAAGGCTGCAACTTTTATTGAAAAAAGAATAGCTTAAATTGCAATGTTACTTGACAGATAATAGTCTCTGCAGACGTAAGTAACCATAAAACCCGAGGGCACCAATCACGTGCTTCAGATCCCATGAAGATGTGATCTCCGAGCTGCACCAATACCAGGGAGGAATATGATTTCTCAAGGGTGCCAGTGAGCGCTGTGACATTATGTGGTTTGTTAAAGTCAGATGCTGCAGTAAAGAGGTCATATGAGTAATTTTCCTTTTCCTTTTTTTTTTTAAGGGGAAAAAAGAAAAAGCTGCTTCGATGTTTATGGAGAAAATGTGTTTTACATACAAACATTAGACAATACAAAGATTCAATCAAGACACCAAATGAAGGATCCTGTTATTTTTATTTAAACTTTGAATAAATTTTCTCTTGTTTTTTTGCAGTCATTATGCTTAGGAGTAGCCACACTGACGAAAGAAAGTGAAAGGCTTTATTAGGCAGGTGACCCAAAGACATGCAATTGAAAAGTTCCTAGGGACTTCATGGTCTGTTAGTGTGATTAGAGTTTCTCTGCTTCCCAAACAGTATTTCACATGGATTTGGGAACAGGTTATATGATCTTATATCGCAATAGGGTATGGTAGCAATTTCTGCCTCATAGCTTTCATGCCAGACAAATATCAACTAAATATAAACCGTGCCTCATAATAAAAACCTATTTAATGAAATACAGAGATTATACTGTTTTGAGGCTCTATAGCCAGATTGATTCCCTGTGTATTTTGCTAGATTTTCCTGCAATTTTTTATATCTGTAGTGGAATTCAAACACAGATTAAGACATGTAAATTCAAGTGTTTTAGTGTGAAATATTCTTCAAGAAGGTGAAAAGGAAGATTTGAGGAACCACAGGCCAGTCAACCTCTGCTCAGTCCCTGAGAACATGATAGAACAACTAATCCTTGAAACCATCTCCAAACACACAAAGGACATGACGATAATTGGTCATCATCATCATGGCTGGGCTTCGCGAATGAAGATTTGGGAAGGCTGTAACCACATTTGTTACAGGCACGTTGGTGACTTATGAGGCCAATACGAGACAGACATAACGGATTGCAAAAGGCACAGTAGAAAGACTCTTTGAGGCATCTTGACAGGATGAAGAATTGAGCTGATGGGAATCTCATGATGTTCAACAAGGGGAAATGCAAAGTCCTGCACCTGAAGTATCATAGTCCAGGCACCCACAGAAGACCAGCTGGAAAGTAGCTCTTCAGAGAAAGATCTTGACATCCTGGTTAACAGCAAGCTGACCAAAAGACAGCAGTGTACCCTTGCAGCACAGAAGGCTAACAGTGTACTAGGCTGCATTTTGAAGAACATTGCCCGCAGGTCAAAGAAGTTGAACCTTCTCCTCTACTCAGCAGTGGTGAGATATGTCCTGAGTGCTGTGTTCAGTTCTGGGCTCTTCAAGAGACTGAAGCTTTTTTCACATGAGAAAAAGCTGAGAGAACTGGGATTATTCGGCCTGGGGAAGAGATGTCTCAGGAGGATCTTATTGATATATACAGATATCTGATAGAAGAGAATGAAGAAGAGAGAGTCAGACCCTTATTAGTAAACAGGACTAGAGGCAATGGCCACAACTGAGAATACAGAAAATTTCACTTAAATGTCATAAAAAGCTTTCTATTCTGTGGGTGGTCAAACACTAGAGCATGTTGCCATGATAGACTGTGAAATTTACATTCGTGGAGATATTCAAAACCAACCTGGATATGATTCTGGGCAACCTGCTCTAGATCACCCTGCTTGAGCAGAAGGGTTGGATTAACTGATCTCACAAGGCACCTTCCAACCTCGACAATTTTGTAATTCTGTGATATTCTTTATTATTTGAACTATTTAGGCCTCAGTAAAGCACATCTGAGATGCTGAATTGCTATTTGAACTCAATTGAACTTAATTAGGTTTCCCATATGGTTCCAGTTTACATGTATGACAGTATTTCTGATAGACAGGGCTGACTAATGTGGCAAAGGATATATGCAAATCTTACACTATTATGGAGCTCTATCTGAAGTCTTGTTGTGTAACTTTAGGGCACATTTGGTAACCAAATTAACCACTACAACTAAGTGTTGACTAGATCTCTGTTGACCATAACATAAGCTTGGATACGTCATTCAATGCAGACCTCTTAGGTGTCTCAGATTGTGATGGCTCAGACAATCCCTGTTGTGAAAGCAAGAGCAGGATTTATGTTCATTAGATATATATTTAGTATATTAGATATATATTTAGTATATTTAAACACTGTAACTCTCTCTTTACACTGAGATTTACAAGAGATTGTTTCCCATTCAGCTCTAGGTCTTCCAGTTAAAAAATTAACTATGTATAAAATCCACCCTTCTTCCTGAGAAGGAAGTGCATTAGATAGTTCCCTCTTCAGCTGAACTAAACCAAAATTATATGAATAAACTGGTACATGTTTTTTGGTGACAAACTGGGAATTAACCTGTGTTGATAACTGATGTTGAATTTCTATTTCTGTTGTCCCAAAACTACTTAATACAGTAAATAAGCTAAGGAGGATTTGATCATTATCTTTGTGTGTTGTGGGTCTAGAGATAATGTAACTATAGATATCTTTGATCAAGATTTCTGAACATATGTCTCTCTTGCAATGGTGCAACCTTCTGTGTTGGGCATGTTAGATTCTGGTTTTCAAAATAAGACTCAGACTATATTTCAAATTCATGTTATGAAAGATAGTCTATCATATTTGGTTAGGGTTTTTTATGTAAAGAGGAGCCAAAGTGTTTGTTGTACAAGAGAAATTGTAGAAATATTTGTCACCATTTTTTAAAACGTGTTTGTTGCTAATGTAGCTCAAAGCAATTTGTTGTCAGTTCTTTAGGCATAAGTGCATTAAAACTATTGTTGAGAACATAGTAGCTGTTTTCACAATGTAATGAACAGATCAAAAAAAAAATCTAACTCTATTGATTCTAATGAGCTAAGATGATGATTAAAAATAGTTGGTTAAATAAAGCTGTTCACACTGTGAGGAAAACCTTAAGCTGACAATGCTGCTAAATTCAGACCTTATGAGCTCAAGAGGTTAGTTTACTCTTGTTAAATTTCCACTCCTTTGATGAGGACATATTTATATTAAGTGCAGACAGCATCTTGCTAGTGATCTTGCAAACATTTAAAAATGTTGATCCTTCCATTTAAACATGCCTGCTCAATGAGAATTCCATCTGCATTCATGTGACTCCGCCAGATATGTCAGCAGGCTCTTCAAGGGTAGACATCTTTAAAAAGAGTCAGCTTTGAAAAAAACATGAATCAACATTTAGCTTCAAACAGAATTAGAGTGGAGTTAAACTGAAATCAAAGAAGTTAGGAAGTTTGCCTTGTCATGATGTGAAAGATAGTCATACAGTTTGTTTCAGCAAGCAAGTTTGCAGGTAGCATTTTAAAAATCAGTGCACTGTGTGTGGATTATTTTGTTGTTTATATAATCATAATTAATTTGACATATATGTATTTAAAATATAACTTTTACCTTGATGTTTTTCAGTGCCTTATGTTTATAGTGTTGTATACTTCACCTTTCATAAACTCCGTTTTCATTCTTAAGAGACAGAGCTTGGATGGCATTCCTCTTTCCAATGTTTTCTTAATTAATAAATGTACCACTGGCTACAAATTAAATTTAACATGAAGAGATTTTTTTTAGCCAAGAAATAATTATTACTTATGATATTGAGAAATAATTTTCTATAGGTAGGATGTTGTACTGAATTTAAATGATTACTTTGGACAAAAATACAGGCCTTGTGTCCAGTTCCCATTCTTTGCATCTGTGAGCATTGATTTGTAGAATTAAGGTGATCTAGACAGAATTCAAGTTAATATGGTACAACTTGGCAAAATAAGTCTCAATCAAATGTCATATATTTTTAGACTGCTTTGAAGTTGTCCCAAGCCCAAAAACTATACAAGATTTCTTATCGCGCAAACTCTGAAAGTCACACAGAGATACTAAATCAGGAAAGTATTTGCCCTCAGTAACTTTTAGTCATGTTTTAAGAGTTTGCTCTAATAATAAGTATCTGGTGTTGTAGGGAAAAAAAAAAAAAAGAAGCCTTGAGAGTTTCTCAACAAAACAGTTGTTGGCACACATTTTGAAAGTTTGAAGAAGAGGACATGGACTGGTTCAGTGAGAATGTGCAGCTCATAATTTTACAGAAATAACACTGCACAAATCATTACGCTGTCACATTTAATACATGAGAAACACCATGCGGAGAATATGCTTTGTTACTTTATAATGGAATACTTCTATCTGTGAGACTTCAAATTTGTGTACTTGTTAATGGTCAGAATACAGCATATTGTCTGGAACATTCTTCATTAGAGGTCTTATCCACCAAGAATTTGCAGCCCCCACTGAGATCAAAGAATTCCAAATTTGCTTAATTCCTTTCAAGCTGTTCCCTTGAGTTCAACACATTAAGCTGACCTTTAGTGTACTAAAGGATGACTTCCTTGTTTGTTTGGGTTTTTTAAGGAAGTTGTTTTTTCAAGCTTTTCCTGAACAGGTCTGTGGGGACCCAGTTTAATTTTCTTTGAGGAATGTCAGTGACTAGTTTTTATATTTATTTGGTATTACTAAAACATATTGTGGTAAAATGCATAATACAAAATGAATTTCAAGGATGTAAAACCTGATGCCATCTGGGTTTTTTTAGCACCCCACGGAACTTACAAAATAATTATTTTGTCCCATGTGGCTACAATATTTTAAGTAATAATGTTGCAGATGAGTTTTTTTCTAAGCATATTTAGAAGCAGGATTTCTCTTTTAGAAATTTGATCCTGTCATCTTTTTACTGGATAAAATTCTGTCTTTTGAATTACATTAATAAAAGAAACTTCAGAATGGTATGAGGAGAAAACAGATCTCTCCTTTTATTTTGAAAGATGCAACATTTCATCAGGAAACAGGTCAAATCTAGAATTCACCAGGTCCATAACACAATTTTAAAATCTCTTTTATGAGACTTTTCTAAGTAGTGGAGCTGCTTTATATAATTTCATACTTCTTATAAAATGAACAAATAAGCAATACTCTTTCCATATTACTTCATTTTGTGCAATTTTCCATCTTCATTGGGTTTTAGTTTAACTATTCTTCTGTCATTTTACATGTATAACAGCATTATATAATAATATTGATGAAGTGTTAGGTACTAAGACTGTGGTGTTTACCTTTTGAAAAAACAATGTCTCTAATACTACCCACTGTATCAAGTTTACTTTGAAGAAGTATTTTCAAGGTGATTTCACAAGCTTTTATTTCTGTCCTGGACACTGCATACCATGATTTGGTGTCTGTATATTTTCAGAACTGATACGGTTGATTGTAGTTATAGTAATGTTAAACTGAAATAAGATATGCACATAGTATAGTTATGAAAATACCTGTCTAGTAAATAGTGAGCTTATTGAGTCCCTAAATGAGTGTATGGTTTTCAGTGTTATGGTTGTATAAGATAGCTTGAGCGTGTCCCATTTTCACCCCATAAATTAAAGCTGGCCAGGGTCAACTGTAAGTTATGTTTATTTTTTTGTCATTGAAAGTATTTGCTTTTTACATTTATTTAACTTTTTCTTTTTTTTTTTTTTTTTTATGTTTTTCTCTTGGAACTACCTCTCCTTTATGTATTTCTCCCTTTCTTTGAGAGATGCACACCCTCTGTCACGTAACTGGAAACATTCCTGCAATGCAGGCAATTTCATATGCATGTGTTACCACAGTCCACATTCTTTTAAAATAACCACGTCTCAAATTAAGCAAACTTTTGATATCTCAGGCAGTACTGGAGTGTATGCACACCACCGCAGATATGTGTGTCACCACAAGCCAGGAATGGGTTATTAATGAGTAGGCAGAAAAGAGAGAGAGAGGACACATCCCAGGCTGGCAAAATTTTCTGGGAATGGCACTGCACAAAAAGATCTCTGTCTCTTAACCTTACAGAAAAAAACGTAATTGTGTGCTTTTTAGCTTGATATCTGTTTTCTCTTAGCTTATAAGCGAATAGAAACTGAGATGTAGCTTAAAAAAAACCAAACCAAACCAAAGCAAACAGAATTGATTTCAGCAAAAAAAATTTATGTGTATCTATTTTATTTCTTCATCTAGTGGTACTGAAATGTATCACCTGTGCTTTGCTTCTGAGGATTTTTTAGTGTCATTTGTAATAGGAAAGTATCTTTTTACTTGTTTAAGGGTCTGAATTTTGTTAGAAATTAAATCCAACTATGAAAAAACTGAGCACAGTGACTTTTCATTATATTTATTTGATGTCTGCTAAAATTCAATGCTATGATAAAAGTAAGGCACACAACTTTGCCACATTTGTATTTTAAATATTTTACTCTGAAGGGACTGGAACTCTCTTTTCCAAAACTTACCTTTTCAGCACGTGCATGCTTCCTTTGCAAAGCAGCTGTTGGAAGCACTGACAGACTTTTCTTTTAACAATTAATCTGAGGAAAAGATGCTACAGCCTCACCCCATTTCTCGTCGCATGTAATGAAGACTCTGAAATACCAGAGTATTTAGACTATAAATAGAGAGAGAGAGAGAGAGAGAGAGAGAGAGAGAGAGAGCCTTTATATAGACTCTCTACAACCAGTATTACTGTAAAATTTCTCTATTCAGTTATCATCATGCAGAGTCAAAAAATATGTTGTGCCTTCTACACAGCTGTAGCCTTAATGGAAATAGAGATTTTAGATCATGGGCTGTGGTACTGCTACACTGCCTATGATCTTTATCTTATATTCACAATACAGACAGCAAGAAAATTTTGCATTTGCTAGGATTGAATCCAAAATTCATGCGAGAGGTAGTACTGAAAATTGAAATAGATGCATTTCAATGGTACTGCAAAATACTGCAGATTACTGCTTGTAGCACTTTCAAATATATTGCAGTGTAAACCCAGGATAATTTGCTAACAAATCTGCATGTGTCACAGGACAGTACCTGAAAACTGGGGGGGGGGGCTACAGCTTGGTGGGAAAAAAATAAAAAGGAATGGCTATGAATTTTCTATGAAATTCCATACTCTTGTTAATTTTTGCCCAGCAAATCAGTTTTTATATTATGTGCCAATTATTGGTCTTGCAGAATTCTATTTTAGTGAATTTTCATGAGGTAGAAAAAAAATGCAATGCAGATGGAAATGAAAGCATCTACAAAAGCAGTTGATGTTCATAAATAAATTAAGCAGTTTGGCATACAATGACTGCACTCAGGAAGAATACATATTAGCAATTCTCTATTGTATTGATCCTTTAAACTAAGTCATGTGTGCCACAGTTAAACACTTTTGTGTATTTTAAAGCTGTCATTTGTAAGTTTGAGCAGAGTACAATAGTCTTTAAGGGAAGCTACCTAACAGGCAAACTTACAGTCAGAGTTCAGTGTATTTTCTTCATCTTTAATTCAGTAGGAAGCCTTTCGAGGTAGGAAATGAGGATCCTATTTGTACTTGCCACTGGACAGCTGCAGTTCATAGACTGGGCTTCGTTGTTTGGACCAGCCATGCACAGCTGGTGTGTTGCTATGAAGCCCTTTTTCCTGAGTATTGGCTGAATCACTGTCAGGTGAGAGGAAGTCCAAGTTGATATAGGACCTTGACAATCCGATTTTGCCTGTTGTGATCTATTAAACTTTATTTCATAGCATCTGGTCCATAAAATATTTCCTGTCCATGTTATCCTTACCTCAGATTGTCCAGAAAGCACAAGTTTGTTTCATGCTTACTTTCTGTGTGAAAGACACGTGTGGGAATGCACGTGTCTGCATGGATTCAAGATTTATTAGTTTCTTGACTACTTTGAAGGAGTCTTTACTAAAAGCAACTGACTACAATTACTTTATCAAGGATGTTAGCAAGAAAAAACTGTGTATAAATAAAAAGTAATAATTTAAGAGAATACGGAAAAACGTGGCAGTTGTGAGATGATTCTGTTGGTTTTTGGTGCAGTGTTGAAAACAAAACACTGAAGAAAACCCTGCCAAAAATATACCATACAATGTTGTCATGGTTTGAGAGCCCCAAAATCCAATTCCCAAGTCAAGCCCCGCCCTCCTACATCTCAGCCCAGTGTGACATGGGTTTTCCAGACACCACACAAGACTCAAAATGGGGGAAGAGATTATATATTACAATGACTGTACAGATAAAATATTACAATACATTACACACACAATCTCGACTATCTCCTATGATAAAACAGTATTTACAATGGATCAAATCCCTTCTCTCTCCAAATAAAAGTCCAGGAGGGAAGAAGGAAGAGATCCTTTCCACTTTCAGAGCAGCAGTGTATCTAGGGCAGCAGGCTCTCTTCTTTCATGCAGCAGTTGTGGCTGGATCTCTGCCAGTACACACGAGGGGGGCCTCCAAGCCCCTCTCGGCCCTTCGGTTCCAAACGAGGGTCTTCTCCTCCGTGGGCTGCGTAGCAGGGACAAAACTCGCTTCACCACGTCATATCATGGGGTGTAAGACCCCCATGAAGGTCCCTTCCTCAGGGGATTCACCCCTGAGTCAGAACATCTCGGGCAGCTCTCAGTTGAAGGCCTTTGCCTCAAGAGTTCTATCAGAGCTTCTGTGCTCTGATCTCAGGCTGCTAGCTTAGTTTGGCAGCAGCAGCAAGGGGGGCCAAGGTCACCCCCTCCACATTCTGTCTGGCCGTCCCGGTCCAGCTTTCCAGGATGCCTTGAGCTTCTCAGCTCCTCTCTGCAGTGCCGTAGCACTCCAAGACTCTTCTCAAGAGTCCATCATCCTCTTAGGAGGTCTCAGAGGGGTTTGGGGAGTTTGTTTCAGTTCTTAACCAAACTCTCTCTCTCTCTCTCTCTCTGTAGAGCTTAATCCTGCTCTGTGCCGGCTCTCTTTCTCCTTCTCTCTCTCCTTGCAGGAGTTCTCTCTGTGTTGCTGCATGCCTGTCATTGCTGCTTGTTCTTATCTCTTCTGGCTCTCTGCCTCTTTCTCCGTCCACTGCTGCTCTGCCGCGGCTTTTCAGTATCTCTTGCTGCTGCTTACAGTGGAGAAACTCCTTCAGCTCTCAGCTACAGAACCTGCCCTAGTTTAACACTGTTGCAAGTTCTTGTAGCCCCACAGCTGGGGCTCCTGCCCTTCAGCTCCTGGCTTTCACAACATAGCCACTTCAACAACAACAACAACTGCTACCTTCTTTTCTGGTCTGCTTGTGATATGTTTATATTTCACAGAGCAAGGGGGTGGAGTGTTGTGGGGGGGGGAAAAACAGTTTTCCCCCTGAAGTTATGAAATGGTAAACCCCCCAGGGGGTGGTGACCCTTGAGACTGAACCAATGAGCACTTCTGCAAAATATAAACATATCATCCAGACCGGAAGAGTTGTTGTTGTAGTTGTAGTAGGTGTGGTTTTTGGAGAAGTGGCCATGTTGTGAAAGCCACGAGCTGAGGGGCAGGAGCCCTGGCTAGGGGGCTCTGGCCCCCCCCAGCCCCCGGCTGGGGGGCTGCAGGGACTTGGAACAGTGTTAAGCTGGACTAAGTATCTGTAGCTAAGAGTTGGGGGATGTGAGCAGCAGCAAGAAATACTGAAAGCAGCGGCAGACCTGCACTGACTGGAGAAACAGTGGCAGAGAGCCAGCAGAAGATAAGGAGCAGCAAACAGGCATTGCAGCCAAGGAAGAGAGACAGAGTTGTCTGAAGAGAAAGAGAGCCAGCAGCAGAGAGAGCAGAACTAAGCTCTACAGAGAGAGAGAAAGAGTTTGGGTAAGAACTGAAACAAAGTCCTCAAACCCCTCTGAGACCTCCTAGAGAGAGGAGGATGATGGACTCTTACTTGAGAGATAGTTAAGATTGTATATGATGTATTATACTATTTATTTTGTACAGTCATTGTAATATATTCCCTTCCCCCCATTTTGAGTCTTGTGTGGTGTCTGGAAAACCCATCTCACACTGAGCTGAGTTTGGGAGGGGGGCTTGGACTAGGGTATTGGATTTTAGGGTTCTCAAACCATGACAAATGTCATGTGAGATTTAATGGAAATTCATAGAATCATAGAAAGATTTTGGTTGTAAAGGACCTTTCAAGATCATCTAGCTCCCACCCCACCCTGGTCCCTGACATGGCCAGGGGCATCTTTTGCTAGATCAGGTGGCTTAAGGCCTCATCTCACCTGATCTTTGCCACCTCCAAGTAAGGGGCATCCACAGCTTCTCTGGGAAACATGTTCTGGTGTCTCACCACCCTCAATGTGTAAAATTTCTTCCTTATATCTAATCTAAATTTACTCTTGGTTTAAAAAATATCTACTAATATCCCCAGTTCCTTGTCTGTAGGACTCTTTTCAATCCATTTGTCACCCAATACATACATTAGATTTACATAGCCTTTACCTATGCACAGACCTTGCACTTAGCCTTGTTGAACTTCTTAAGGTTCACACAGGCCCAATTCTCAAGCCTGTCAGGGTCTCTTGGGATGGCATCACTTCCCTCCAGCGTATCAACATACTACTCAGCTTGGCGTCATCCCGATACTTGTTGTGGTTGCTCAATCCCAACCTTTGCCTTTAATAGAGATATTGAACACTAACAGGCCAAATATGGATGGACTTCTGAGGAACACCACGTTTTACTGATCCCCATTTGGAGATTAAGCCATTGTAGAAGGCCACCAGATTATTCAAGTAGAATTTTCAACTCATGAAGCCACATGTCGTTCACATGCCTTGACACAGCTCAGGAGGATTTTTTTCATGATCTCACTGGTCACAGAGGCTGACTGGTCAGTAGATCCCAGGGTTTCATTTTTACCCTTTTTAAAAATGGGTGTGATGTTTCCCTTTTAGCAGTCACTGGGGGCTTCACCTGACCGATTCTTAGGTTCCTCAGAATCTTAAGGGGAAACAGTATCATAGATAAATGAGAAAACAAACAGAACAAAACAGTTACTTTTATATATAATGGTTAAATTAAAATAAAGCATGGTGGAAAATTAGGACAAAATTTATTGAGATTCACTACAAATATCTCACTCTAATAGGTGAAATACACTATCAGGTTTGGCATGTGATAATGATGGTGCTTTGGAAAATGTAGTTATATATTGGTGTTTGAGAGGAAAAAGATGTCTTGCAGAACACAATTTGTGTGGAGCAAAAAAATTGTATGTATCATAACTGGTTTGCTGTCTTCAGCTAAAGGAAAATAATTGCTGATTAAACAACTTGTTTATCCATAGACTTGATTACATGGTATTTCTATATAGAATTTTGCTTACATTCAACTGCAGAGCACTGCTGTAGACAGAATGTTTATATCATTTGAAAAGTATTTTACATATCTTTTTCATTATTTCAGAAATCTTGTTAGTGGTTTTTTTTATGGTGTGTCTGCATGTGCCTTGTGATGAGCTTTACAGTAGGTTTCTTTACATTCCATGTTATAATATGCAGATTATTAATACAACGTAGCAGACTAATTTTTAATTGGCATCCCAGCTGATAACTGAAATTTGCTACCTCTTGATTATTATAAACATATAGGAATAGAAAAATTTCATCATTTTCCTTCAAAAATAATAATAATAAAAAATACCCCCCAGTAGATGTCATTAAAACTTCTATTTAAATAAAACTGTGTAATTGTTGTGATTTAACCTTGGTAGACAGCTCAGCACCATGCAGTTGGTCATTCACTCCCTTCCCAGTGGAATATGGGAGAGGATTGGAAGGCTAAAAGTGAGAATAGTCATGGGTTGAGATAAAGACAGGCTTCACACACAAGCAAAGCAAAATAAAGGATTAATTATCTACTTCCCAGATGTTTAGCCATTTCAAGGAAAGCAGGACTTCATCATGTGTAATGGTTCCTTTGGAAGAAAAATGCTCTTTCCCGGATGTCTCTCCCTTCCTCCTTCTTCCCCTGGCTCTTACTGTTGAGCACAGCGTCGCATGGTTTGAAATATCCCTTTGGTCAGTTGAGATCAGTTTTTCCTGCTATGTCCGCTCCCAAGTTGTTGTGCACTCACAGCCTACTTGCTGGTGGGGTAGAATGAGCTGCAAAAAAGGCCTTGATGCTGTGCAAGCTCAGCATTAGCTAAAACATCTCTGTGTTACTGAGCTGGTTTTGGCTCAATAGAGTTGGAGTAGAGTTAATTTTCTTCACAGTAGTTAGTATGGGGTTCCATTTTAAATTTGTGCTGGAAACTGTTGCTAATTAAGGGATGTTTTCATTTTGTTTTTGACTACAACTGACCAAAGGGATATTCCACACCATATGGTGCCATGCTCAGCATATAAAACAAGAGGAAGAAGGAGGAAGCGGGGGATGTTCATAGTGATACTGTCTGTCTTCCCAAGTCTCTGCTATGCATGATGAAGCCCTGCTTTCCTGGAGGTGGCTGAACACCTGCCTGCTCATGGGAAGTGGTGAATGAATTCCTTGTTCTGCTTTGCTTGTGTGTGTGGCTTTTGCTTTCCCTATTCAACTTTTTTTATATCAACCCATGAGTCTTCTTACTTTTACTCTTTCAATTCTTTCCCCTGCCCCACTGGGAGGGAAGTTAGCCAGTGACTGTGTGGTACTTAGTGGCCATCTTGGTTTAAACCATGAGAGCTATCAACACTTGGTCACAAATCCAAAACCCAGCACCCTACAAGGTGCTGTGAAGAAAATGAACTCTGTTCCAGCCAAAACTGGTACAATTATGAAGGTAATTTATGCAGCAGATAAAATAAAAAGGAAGCACCATTAAGTAACTACCTGAACACAAAACACAGGTCTACTGCTAGGGGTTGTAATCCAGCAGAGAGCTTGAGCGCAATTAACTTCATGGCAACTAGGCACACCTTTAAAAGCAAAAGAGCAGAAATGGCTGCCATCAACAGCAAGGCTTCCAAGGCAACTCACCCTACTGCTACTTATGGGTTGCTTCAGACAGACAAAATGATAAACTACAAGCATGCTAAATCTAATTCAGGGATCAGAATACTACAAAAGAAATTTGGGAAAAGTTGAAGACTTCTCAAATTAGAATTTGTATCTAGCTATTGGCAGTTACCAGTTCCCTTTCTGGTAAGCTCTCTGACACCTGCCATGATAGAATATTAGGACGTTCATCCATGATTATTTTTGCCTTCGTGCTCTTGTAATGAATGCACTGGAAAGGATTCCCAAGCAATAATAAGATATATTGTTTAAGTGATAATTTTTACTTCTACTACTTTAAAAACCTTTTTTTTCCCCCTAGTTATTCTTTATTTATTGAAGGGTGATAAGGTTTTTTAGTTTTTTAGTTTCTGATTTTTTTTTCTGTCTCCAGAAAGGGAAGCAATACCAAAGTATTTCTACAGTTTCAGTGCCTTTGGTTTTTTATTGTGCCTCCAGGTAGAATTTTCCTAAGATTCTAAGTCCAGGCTATTCAAGTGTCTGATTGACTGCAATGCACAGAGGTGGAGGAATTTCTGGCAGCAAGTCAACTTGCAGCAATAAAAGATTTTTTTTCTCAAGACCATTAGTTCCCGTTACATGGACACCACAAAGGCCCAAAAGACAAAATCAGCAAGAAAAAAGTATTCACACTTTTCACTTATTCTGGAAGTCAATTTTGCAAACAATTTTTTCCAACTGCTTTTCCAGAAATAATGCTGAATCTAGAACTGGAACATTATCCTTGACTTCCTTCCCTTCAACTTTCAATCCCCATTGAGCTCATTCATACAGAGATTGCTCAAAGCAAATCATGAGCAATAAAGAAAGTACACGAGTTAAATTGCTGCAGGAAGATATTGCAGTAGAGAGTATCCCTTGCAAAGGAAGCATTAAAGGGAGTAAAAGAGAGAATTTGCATGCCAGTTTGAAGGAAAGCTTTCCTTTTGCTCTGAGGCATTCTTACCTCCAAATAGATTTGCATGATGTTGTTTTCCCCTTTCCAAACTTGAAGAATATTTACACTTAAAGATAAAAATGAGGGCAAAAACTCATTAGTTTTTGACATACCCACTCTCTTTAGAAGTCATAACTGTCTCTTATTAGTGAAAATAAACAAATGTACTTTTATAAATGAGCATCTTCAAAACACATATGGGACCTAGGAAGGCCAAGTCAAACTATTGGTAATAATATTACCTTTTAAAAAATAAACAAGACAATTTCTAAGTCAAAGTTTCTTCAAAGAGTTTTTTGTGGAGTTAATTTCAACAATTGAGTATTATTACTGAATTATCAGTTTGTCCTATTACATTTTAGATATACTCCATAAACATATATATTCCATTTACACTATGATTTTTAAGGCCTGCAAAAGATTACTAATGTAACATTCCTGGCATGTGTGGTATTTTGCATTAGTTAATTTTATAGTAAATAAAATGTCAGTATTGGAAATACTTTCTGTCACTGCAAGCCTTAAACCATCTCTTGTTACTCTTAGAAGGTAAGAACTGCCATTCTGGTCCAAGCAAAGGTATCATGGATATTGGTCTGTAGCACATGCTCACAGAAAAAACAAGATGAGTACAGAACTATGTTTTTCCTGGTAGAGCCTCCTCACTTCCAGTGACCATGCATTTAGTGGTGGAATTTTCAGAGCTGTAGATTTAACTGCACTATTTCATTTACTCTTCATCCATGTATCCATTTATCATCTCCATGGCTTTGTAAAAGATTTGACTATATCTAATTATATTGATTTCTTCAAGTTTCAGTGATAAGGCTTTCCACTACTTATTTATGGACAATGTGAAAATGTATTAATTTTGGCTGATTGTAGGCCCATGACCTAATTCTAACTCTATTTTCTTTATGTGATATTTGATAATAGTTAGTACATTTCAGTCAGGAGTTATGAAACACGTAAGAAAAGGTGTTTTCTCTGCTTTTGTGCTTGCCAGTCAGGTATAAAATGAGAGATAATAAGTCATCTCTTTGGCAGATACAACCAATGAACTGAGTCTGGTAGTTAATCTGCAAATGATATTATTTGGAATTTGTGAAAGGAAAAACAGTGGATGGTAGGGGGAAGATGATAACTTTTCTGCAAAATTTCAGTTAGTTTACACACAAAAATTTGGAAACAAAAGGTAAATTCCCAATGTGATTCACCATTTCCTAAATTCAGAAGGAAAAGAGGTTGAAGAGTACTGAGATATGTTCTCCTTTATAGGCAGATTTAGTGTATGTTATGTGTGAGTGAAAGGGTATGTTTGGGAGAACCAGAATCTCCCACATCTCAGTTACTTCAATATGTAGAGTACTTCATTGGTTGTCAATGGGTATTAGAACAGAGGAAAGGAAAGATGAAAAAAACCGCTGCTATCTTCTTAAGTTGCTGAAAGAGCAGAACATTAGGTACAGAAATATTGAAATTTGCTTTTACCTCTTTTTCTGTGTAACAGATAATATCACTTTTTATTTAGGAAAGATTTTGCAGGAAAGGATCACAGATTTCAATTTTTTATAAATTTCTCACTGTTAATATGAAATGCTCTGATACAAATATGTTAAAATTTGAACATGCATAAAGAGAAGGTGTTAGAGTTTATCCTATACCCTCTATGATATCAGCTGTCCAAACAAACAGTTATTATGCCAAAATATTAGGCACCAAAAAAACCTGAAAATAAAATTAAAGTTTAAAGATAAAATATGGTGCATCACATTTTTTAAAATTTCTTAATTTGCAAAGATTAAAAGTCTGTATGATTAAAAAAATAAAAAAACGTTTCTGTTTACAGAAATGTAAATAATACTACTCTCTGCAATTTTGAGGTACAGGAAGCATCTCAGAGTGTTGATACATCTGGGAAACTAAGTTTAAACTTAGTGAGATTCATTAGATTTATTAGAAACATTTAGGCAGGGATCTGACACATGGTGTAATTTCGGGTGTTTGGTGCAGAACTAGGATATGGATTTGATGATTCTTGTGGGTCCCTTTCAACTCATGTGCCCAGAGTATGTGGGCAGCTTTTGGCTCAAAGGCCACAGAAATCTTCAGTACTACTACATAAAAATTCCTATTTCATTTCTTATCTTTCCACCTTTTTATTTAATTTTATTTTTATTTATTTTTAATATACATAAATTTGAAATGAAATCTTGAGTGCGATAGCCTTCAGTGTGTATCCCGGTATTTGACTCTACTGAACGGAAGTTTAATCATGAAATCAAAAAAGTGGCTTTAGTACATTAATGATTTCAGATTCTGCTCTATTTCTTGAGAGATTCTGAAAAAAAAGTATAGAAGTAATTTTTAGTCATAGATGCTATTTATAGTCCTCTCTGTGGAACCTAAAATAATTGAAAAAATGGTTATTATGAAAATATATATCCTTGGTCTTTGGGTACAAGTGCATTCAATAAATGACTGGACATGTGGAGTTTCCTTGAGAGATCAGTTTCAAGTATAATCACATCAACTTAGTTAATGCAAGTTAAGATTTAAAGATTTAATGAAGGCTTAGAAATCCCATAATTGGGGATTATATTCCTTTTCTGTCAGTGCATTTATCCTGTCCATTGATTATTTTCTTATTTCTGTTGTGCTTTTAGAAGTTTGTAAAAATGAGTATTTACTTGCATAGTAGTTTTTCAATGTATTTTATTTTCAGATTAAAGCTTTTTATTATAAGAATTGAACACAATGTGCACCAAGTCAAGCTCTGTCATTATCAACTTATTTAAATAAATTCTGGAATATTAAATTACACCATACAAAATGGCATATGATCTTAAGTTGCTGTATTCTCTCTCACACATTTATCAGCTCTGTTGTGCAGTCATTAGTCTATGCAACACTCCCATTACTTACCATGGGACTACTCAAATAAGCAAGGATTATTCATATCGTAGAGTTAATGGTATTTTTCAAACTGTTGCAAAACCTTTCAGCCATTTTGAAGTTTCTAAGAAGTGTTTTGACTGCTGTTTGTATATTTTAAGATATATAAAGCCACCCATGTCCAGATTGTAGTACTGAAAAATCTGACTAATTGTAATTCTGTAAAGTATAATTTAAAATATTTAAGCTTTTAGACATGCCTGAATGTAAACAAGATCAGAATCTGGCACTTCTTTTTTTTCTGTATAACCACTGTCTGGTGCTTTTAGGGAGTGGTTGATGTGTTTTCGAAGAAAATAGAAGCGATTTAATCTTTAGTTTATGTTGTAGAAAGTTCTCAGACTCCCAGGAACGCTGTCACACATCCACATACCTGCAGCTGGACTGTCTGAAAAGTTTTACTGCCTCATCAGCTATGTCAGCTGAAATGTTTTATGACTTCTTCCTAATCCATTTTGAACCAAATTTGATGGGCAAGCACAGAGTCACTATTTAAACTCTCCGAGCTAAACCACGTTACTTTAATTGAAAGGGTTCAGGAAGAAATCACATGCACAGCTCAGCTAGCAGACATCAGACTGTGGTAATCTCCAGAGGGAACATATGCTACCGAAGTGTCAAGGGGAGAGTAGGGTATCAGGAACTTTCTCATCTGACATAGTTGTTATCAGAAAAGACACATCTACATTCCATGTGTATTTAGAATGCATATAATAACAAATAATAAGAAAGTATAACTAATCTAGATTGTTGTATAAATCACAGTTAACTCAAAATTAGAATGTTTCCTAAGAACGTTTATCTTTAAAGGATGTAACTAGCAGGAAGATAGTATGTTCAAAATGTGAGCAATATGACATAGACATAGAATGACCAGACAAGATGAGTCAGTGGGTACAAAAACAAATAAAGTAACCAATAGTACCTTTCTGCCCGTGTTTCAAAAAAACATAGTTGTGTTAAAGAACAAACATATAGTACTTACTCTACTGATCAAGGTAGGTAAAAATAAAGAATTCTGGGACGATTTTATTTTTAGCGTGGGATGAAAACTTTAGATAAGGTGGTAGCTTCTTGTTATTTAGTACCGATGAGTATTGAGTAGTTGTGGTAGATGAGTCACATTTAAAATAACCTTTTCTAGGTCATATAAAAATTAAAAGTGAGATTGGCCAGTAAAGTCAAAGAACTGTTTTTGCCTCCACCTGTCTCCATAAGGTGCATGAATCTATAAGGACCTCAAGTTGACACTAATACTGGCATCTTATATCTCTTTGTTGTTAAAATGTATTTGATTGGATTGAATATCTCTGCCCAACAATTTAAAATGTTTTTTCAAAGAAACTGATCCATTAGGAAACTTAATACACTATAGGAATTATAAGTGTCAGATACTTCCTTTATTTCATATTTAGAACTATGAACAAAATTGTTCATGGTTGCTAGTTGTTTTGAACTGGGGGGCCTTGAGGTATTTCGGATGTGAGTCCACAAACCAAAACCAGAAGGAAAAAGAATGTCTATTTTCTAGGTGATATTTATCAGCTTGGTTAAAACAATTTTAAGTACTTTTATTTCCTGTTTTCTTATTTCTTCTGTTTACACAATAGCACTTTTCCAGATGATGCTGGTTAGGGAAATGATTTTTGTTTACAGTTTAACATAAACATGTATAAATGTAACTGAAGCACGGAGCTAGCCTTGAGACTGTTTCTGTATTCTTTCTATTTTGTCTCTGACTTACACTGTAATATAACAGCTGAGGCATTCTGTCTTAATTTTAAACTCTATGTCTTTAGAAATAATACATACTAATATAAGCTACAAGGTCTCATCAACTCTTTTAGGCAAAGACTGGCAGCAAATACAACATAAAAAAGCAACAAATTTTTTTAAATTTTTTTCTATATATTTTTAATTAGTTGTAGTTGTTGAAATTTGGTTTGTATTCTGCAGTGTTTAGAATCCTATAACATTTATTCAGTGTGAATTAAATCTCCTGGCCTTATAAAGTACCTGAAGGCTGGGAGACAATGATCAATCATAGAATTTTGGTTTATTCTGACTATTCTGATCTAGCCCAGTAATTTGAGTTCTCTTTTTACTTCATACTTCTCTTTAACAGATATGTACAGATATGTTTACAAATTGCTAACCTAAGAAAACAATTTCCTCCTAAAATTAAGTCAGCTATTATTGTAAAAGATAAAAATTTCTGTTTACTATTTGATTTGGGGGATAATTTTTGTTGTTGTTTCTGTTAACTTGCTGTTAAAGTGAAAAACTGAATAGATAGTTCTGTGGATATGCTGTAAATATTGTTGATTGTTGTGAAAATTCACCCTTAGAGAAAGAGACAATATGCATGAGCATTTCAGAAAATAACAATGGATGTCCACAGCCCGGGGATCTGGTGACAGCCCATAGAATAGATTGAGCTTTACCCAAGGTGTGACATCGAAGTATTGTCATTGTGGACTGTGAAGTTACTATACTGAAGTTCTTATTAAACATTTCTTAGTGTTTTCAAATTGTAGTATTTTTTGATGGATCCTGTCTCTAAAAAGTTATAGTCTTTTCTGTGGGGGTAGTTTTATGGGGACTAACTAAGAATTTAATGCTGAGGATTTACCTCTGATTTCTTGCATTAATTTTATAAGTGTTTTTATTTAATTTAGTAAGGATAAAGGTCTGAGTTCTTGGCTTCTCCATCACACCTGTTAGACACACAGCCTTTTAACGTAAAAGATTTTAGCTACTGATTTCCTTGGGATATTTGGTGTGGAGAAGTGGCTAGCTGATCAGTGGCACTCAACATTTTTACTAGAAGTGCACAACACACTGCGGAGGAAGAGAAAAATGGTTGCATGATTCTACCCCCACCCCCCCCAAGATTCTCCCTCTCGCCCACAACAGGAAATAGCCAATTAATGCATTTTTAAATGCCAGCCAGTGAGTGCAGTACTTGTCGGGTTTTGAACGGTTGCCGTTGCCAATTTAAGTAGCAGCTGATTTATATTTATGAACTGTGCTTCGAAGAAACACTGACTGAGGGCAGTGGTAAGGTTGCTTCTGAGCCCCTGGCCTAGAAATGTTCCAAAGGTTCTGAAAAAGCAGTGATCTTCAGCCAGCTGCTCAGTGCCCCATGAACTATTCTTGGCAGTATTCCTGCTGGCTCGTAAGTCTATAATGCTTGCTTTCACAGCTTATTTCACCTTTATTGGATCATGGATAACAAAGCTGTTCTCATTCTTGATCTTTTATTTTGAACCTTCATCTATTATACTACTCTATTGAGGCATGGATGTCACAATATTAAGAATCACTTTTTCTCCTACTGATGTCTCAGATACACTTTTAAATTCACAATTGCAATAAAGTTGTGAGTGATATTAAAAGTGCTTTTCGACTTCTATGTTTATAAATTGTGTTTACTGTTAGAAAAAATACTCAGACTTAGAGGTAGATAATGTGAAGTATTTGATAAAATCAAACTGAATTAGGAAATACAAATAACGTTTAAAAACAATTATGAACACAACCCTCAGAAAGTTGTTTTTCAATTATGTCAGGTACCATAGTTTACACAACCAATGAGTGTATAGCAAAAAAATTCTTCTCTGGGGATTATAATTTCCCTAATCAAAGTATTATCTTACAACAGAGACACTACTTAAATATTTATATGGAAGAGAAGTGTTTAAACTATTCATTTTACATTTTTTTCCTTGCAGCTTTACTGCCTTTTGGTTCACCTCAAAGTCCCCATTGTACTAGACCCATTAAATGAAGTTAGAAGGAGATAGTCTTTATTCTAGAAGTCTAATATATACTGCAGAAAAAGTGCATGAGGACAATGATAGAGTTGTAGTGGAAATTCAGACTGATATGCTTGGGATCTTTTACTGGGGTTACTTTTTTTATTTATTTGTTTTGACAAATCTTACATTTTTTTTTTTCAAATAAGTTTTATCATATAATGTATAGCCCCAGCTATATTTACAGAGTTTACTGTGGCACCTTAGCTGTATTATGGAATCAACATTGCATTGGGAATCTTCACAAAATTTCATCTAATTCCTATGCTGCATAACCAATTGATTATGCATTTTCCTACTGATTCCAAACTCAACTAGCACCAGAAAAATATGCATTGGAATGCAAGTTCCTTAAAGAACAGCATAGATTCCTTTCTAAGAAATATGAACATGAGAAAATTGCCCCATCTTAAACATAAAAGGAGTTTTACATAGGTCTTATGAGGGATTTGTGCAGTTTCCTTATGTTCAAACAGATAATGTGGTCACATTTCTCAAGTCAAAATCTAATTTAATTCAGAAAGAAACTGAAAGGAGAAGATCTTTCATAGCTTGGCGTCTGGACCCTGTGATTACCTTCCAAAGACGAGCAGAAGCGGAATGAAGTCATGTGTAAATTGAACTCTGCTTCAAAAAAAAAGTATAAGCCATATTTTGTCAAATAGAAATAAAACATTCTTAAAAGGAATTTTTGGGCCTGTCTTGGTGTTTTGTGAGTTCCTTTTCATGGTAACAGTCTCAAAAAAAAAAAAAAAAAGCAAAGTTATTTTTATTATATGTTTGACCAAGCAGAAAGTAATGGAATATGAATTGTGGAATATAACTATTTTGTGTGCTTACGTTTATAATGACTTGCAGTGATGAGTTGTACTGTTCAGCACATACTCCTTTGTAATGTCAGGTCGAATTTTAGAAGATTTATAAATTTAGGTTTAATAATCAGAATTGGAGAATAAAGATATTCAAATTTAATTGTTTGACTAGTTCTAACTCGGAAGCAGGAGGTAGAAACTGTGGAAAGCTGTTTTGGAAAGGATTGTTCATATTTACTGGGGCATGACCATACAGCTTTTTGATTATATGTACTTATACATGTACACGTGAGGAATCCAGCCAGCACAAAATAATTGCACACATTGTTTGTGTTATCCATTATTGGGTGCATATGTATCCTGTTAGTACCTGCACATTTATCCTACTGATCTAAAGTACAGTAAGTCCAATGAGTTACCTTTCATTGTTGATTTTGTCCACAGAAGCAGTTACTTGCTTTTTCTGAAATTGCTGTCCTTGTTCCTTTTTTTACTCTCTCTTGCCTAATACTAAAAAAGAAATGTTCAGATCAAACTAATTGGATGTGATTGCTGATTTTTGAAGTCAGATTTCCAAGGTTCAAAATTCTTCCAGAAACTTATCTTTTGTGTTTTATTTAGTCGTGTTCTATGTACAATTCAGTGGCTATTTGCAGAATAAACTTACTGCTCAAATGAAGTCCTTATAATGGCAAATTTTTGTGAAGGTGTCCAATCTGGTTCAGAACTGATCTAGATGAGGAGGGTTCCCACCTCTTTACATAAACATCGAGTTTACAAAAGATGTCACTGCAGGTTCTCCAAGTTTGGAAAAACCGCATTTATCATTTAATTCTTGCATGTCCGAGTGGAAGGGAACAGGTAAGTAATGTCTTTTTGCAGAATAGTCTAACTTTCAACTGACTTTCCATGTGTCTCACTTCACTGAGGCATTCTTTGAAAAGATAATGAATAAACAGAGTATGAATGCTCCTTCATGTTTTACAATGGAGCTACAAATACTCTATTTTATATTTTTATATTCCAAATGCAATTAGATTTAGCATTTTAAATCACATTTTAAAAATATTCTTTTCAGAACAGTGTCTACTGTAATTAAAGTTGTTAGTAGTTATACTTCTATTCCAAGTGTATCTTCTAGACTGAAGAACAAATGGTGGTTTGCAGATGATCTTAATACTGCATGGCTGACTAGAAAATGAACAGCCTCTTCACATTTCTTCTCTGATGCATCTGATTTACAGATGCTAAAGAAAAGCTCCTAAAATAATGTTTACAAATTTTAGCTTGAAAAATTTGAAGCCTAAGTGATTAACTAGCAACTCCTATTTTAACTGATAAATTCTTCCTTTTTCTTCTTAATTTTTTAAAATCATCTATCATTTTCTTGCATGTATTTGCTTGAATTATTCTGATCAAGACACAGAAAGGCATAAAAGATGAAAATGTAAAGAAATTTTTGTCATTCTATGTCTTTCCTTAGCTTGTCTTCATTTGGCCCATTTCTTTGATAAGAAATAAAGTCCTTCACTCTGCTTCCTTCATCCCAACATGCTAAGTATCTAGAGGTGGCCACCAGCTATTTGTTTTGTAAGGGAGATAGACAGAAGGAGAGACCAGGGTAGGAAGGATATAAAAGTATTTTACTCAAAAGAATGTTTCATCCCAAAGGTGTGGAAAATGACAGTTGTGTTTCTGTGCTCCTGCCAGAGTAATACAGACGTAGGAGATCCATAATGCGATTCTCAGCTATAAGTTGCCTAACTCTCCTGGCACTAGTAGAAAGATATCTGTTTGTCTGTTGTTCTCTTGTTTCACCTGTGCAGGACAGAGGCTTTCCAGAACATCATCCTCACACTAATCTTGAAATAGGAGATGAGGCTTCACTTGATCCATTAGTTAACATATGCTTGAGTATACTTGAGTATCACTTTGATTCTCTAAATGTACACAATGAGTAGGTCTGCTGTATATGGCAGCACTTGGTATTTATATAAAAGGTAGTTCTGGTAAGGCCGTTGTTGTGCTTCCATAGATGATGGAGTGACTGAATTTGAATGCAACAGTGAATGCTGCTATCTGTAACCACAACAGTAAGTTGCAGCTCACTTTTTAGGTAACTACTCCTGGAAAACTGGGATATTCTTTAAAAGCATGAATGTGATCACATCAGAGCACATTCATTATAAATTTAATGAAAATCTACTGATTATTTATGACAATAGGTGAAAAGTTCAAATGGTTTTCCAATATTTAGTGTGAAGATGATTCATAATATTCTCTGGAATCCCTGTGGAAATGCATGTGTAGCTATTCTTTTCTGTTACACAAGGGTGTCTTTGTATAAGGTGTTCAATACCAGTGTTCACAGTAAGAAGTGTTATCCCATATATCTACGGCACGCTTCCCTTGGTAGTAGATTTCAGTAATGTTCGTCATTATGCACCAATTTTATATGTTGCCTTAATGGTCAAGGCTGCTCAAACTTGGGTGCTCTCTCTTTTGCTACTTCCACCCAGGAAAATGAGGACTGATTCTTTGCTGTGTGCTCCAGAATTGAAACCCTCATTGGGTTAACAGGGTTACTGGTCCCAGCCCAACTGTCAATCTCAGTCCCTTGGAACATCAGGTTTCACAGGTCAACCCATAGCTTGTTAAGCCATTTCAACCATCCTGAAGTAGTAGATGTTTAGTTAAAATCTTTAAAATCTTTATGCTGTGCAACTTTCATTTCATTTTATCTGTTTCCCTACATTCCTTCTTAATATCACTGCCCTCTAGCAGAATACATTGCTCTAAGAATGATTAGAAATACCCTTTACTCTCCCCACTGCAACCAATTGACCTCCAAACAGCAACAAGAGAGATCTGGAAAATAACCTCTCTCAAATTTAAACTCTTATTGTAAGTCTGAGTTCTTCCTGGAGCTAGGAGTCACAGTAAAAGGTCAGTGCATTGATATAGGGTATATTAGTGAACTATACCTCACGTTAGCCCAAACCTGTACTGCTTGAGGTAAAAGGGGTGATAAAACAGCTATGAAAACTTTCCTATCAGTATACTCGTTATGTGGTAAGGATGCTTTTGTGATGATACAGAGAATCAAAGTAGTTATTCACAGATTCATTTTTGGTCTAACAATCAATTAATGACCTCAGGTCACAGAACTCTATTTTTTAATACCTCCTTATCTCTAAGCAGCTTAGGATAGTGATGGCCTCTTGCTCTTTTTTCTACCTTCTTTTTTTTTTTTTTAACATGTCAAGTGTCAAGAAAATTTATATTTGGTATTTGAAAAAGCTCTACATTTTCTACAAGAAGGGGAATACTCTGATTAATTTCTATATGTTTTCATTGATAACAGTATAAAAATTATTTTTTATAATAACATGTCTAAAATGCTTTCAGCAACCTGGTAACTGGGCAAGTAATTTACCACACAACTATTATTTAGAGGTGAAGTCCTTCAGAAGATGTCAGCAAAACAACACTTTGTGTTTACATGAGGTGTGAATTTTGGTTTTGGTTTGGCATTAGGCATTTGTGCACTTGCAAAATACTATCAACAACATCTGCTTCTATTTCCATCTTATGACACTTATGTTTGTTGAATTCTGAAGATATACAGGTGATTAATGATAATAACATAAAAATGAAAGGTTTGGTTTGGCTAATAAGAAATCCAGTAGAAATCCAGATTCAAGCTCACTCTGCTTGATTGTACAGAATGAATAAAATCCATTAAATGAATGAGCAAATATCTTTTTTAAGTCAATTTTGCTTTTAGATTTCCATTGGTCTTGATAAGATGCTTGCAAAATATTATCCATAGATTCCCAGTGTGCTATTTAGTATCTAAATTTATTGTTATATATCCATTTTCAATTTTAAGGGTTAGTTTTGATGTTTTGGGGGTTTTTTGGGTCAGATTTTCCATGTGGGTTTTTTGTAGCAATGCATTTTTTTCCCTAAGGTGAAGGCAACATATAATCCTTGTAAGGGACAGCCAGGTAAAGATTTCTCTTTCCCTATCGGTTTTCTTTTGGAGATCATTGTGGATATATTTCTCCTTCTCTGAATGGATAAAATTCATTACTTCCAAATGCTTTAATTGAGAAGCTTCCTCTTAACATAAATATCATGTTCAGATTCATAAAGCTGCAAAAAAATCCCTAAGTACTGATACTGTAATTAAAATTAATTCCTGAAAGAGGGTACAATCTCCAGTTTTAGTACAATTTGCTTGTATGTTTTATGGAATTATATGTATTGGCTTTGCTCCTAGTACTACCAACTGATATATTAAAGTTCAGATCAGAACACATATGACCAAACAAGAATTTTTACTGGATTTTGCAGTTCTTCTTCTTCCAGACTTCCATTTGACACAATGGTAGGTAGCCTTATTTGAATATGACCTATAATGTATCAATTTGAATATAACCTATAATGTATCAATTGCACTGGCTGAATCAGATCTTAATTTTACTTTATCTAATAGAATCAGATAATTATGTCTGTGTAGTGTCATTTTATTTGATAACAGCTTCATTGACTAGAATTTTAAAAGCTTTACCTTAAGAAGTGAACAACAGCTGGAGAACATCACTGTTTTGAATGATAATATAAAACATTTCAACTGCAATTTTATGTTCCTCTTTTCTAACTTTGTATGTTGGCATCTCACAAGTATCTAGATTACTTTATTCTTTGTTGCTGAACTTCTACTGGGTTAAAATACTTCTACTACACTGATTAACCCTTAAAGTTCTTCTACAAGATGTTATCCAGGATAGGTAAAAAGTCACTAAATATTTCTAGTATAGAGTTCACAGTTCCCTTTCCAAAGTAGAAAGCATGAATTTTTACCAATTTTCATCTGAACTTAGACATTCAAAAAAACCATCAACATTTCCAGACACTGCATGCCAACTCCATCTTTAGCAAAAATTGGTCAGAAGAATGGCCAGAAGAGGCACTTGCTGCATTTAAATTGTCATGCAGCTGCACAGAGTCTGTTGCTTCTACCTCATGAAAATACCTATATTCCCATTCTTCTACAATTTAGAGCAATATTCTCAAGGATTACACAAAATGTTGTTGTATCTACTACTTTAGATTTGCCATATCTACTGTGTATCATTTCTCTAGGAATTCTTTCAGCTTCAAATTATTTTCTTTCAAAATATTGCTTATTTACATTGCTGACTATGAGTAGCTGTAGTCGCTAACTCAGTGATTCTTATTGCTGACACGTTTTAATTTGGTGAATAAAACTTGTGAGTTGTGATATGGCTGGAGTGCTGGAAGAAGTACTCAAGATAGATAGGCCAAAGACCTTTGAAAATGAGAACCGAACTATGAACTGAGGCTGATATTTCATGGGCCACTTGTACACTAAGTAAAGGACAGATGTCTCTTATCCTGCCTTGTTTAGCTTTGAAGATACACAGCCAGCCAAACGATTTTACAGTCAGTTAACACTGCCTCTTAATTGACTGTATCTCTACTGCATACTTGGTGTAGGGTAGATAGCTATATACATTTGATCTGATGTGTCACAGTTGTTTCAGTGGCATTGAGGATCAACTTGCACGATGACAGTTGCTGATAGGTGATACAACCCTTTAAATATAAAGTTATGTTTGACAATAATTCTAAATTTAAAGCAATTGAATTTACAAAGTGAGAGGAACAGCACATCGATAATTTTTTTTATTAACTTCTTTATGATCATTATTTTTTTCTCTGTTCCCTTGAGTAATGCCTGCTTAATCCTACATCTATTGAGGCTCTTCACCCTGCTGGCAACTGCCACAAAGACAGACAAATAACAGTTACATGCGAAATGACTGGATATATCCTTTTCAGGAAAAAAATCTTCCAAAGCAAATTGTGCTGTGGATAATAAGATGAAATGTTTTTCTCTTTCCTTATGATTTTTTGAATTCAGTAAAAAGTTTTTAGAAGGACTTAGCCTAGTATTTTTAACCTTTTAATGTGGAAATTCTTTTATATAATGAATGAGTAAAAAAACTTTCATGTTTATGTGTATATTGCAGCTTCTGTATATAGGCTGATTATTTAGAGCCCTAAAAACATTTCATGATTAAAAAACACACCAAATGTGCAATTGCTATAAAAATACTAAAGTACTCACAGGAAATGTATTATAAAAAGACAGGCCTATCTAAAAATCTATGCAAAGCACTAAAAAGTATTCATCAGTAAAATATGTTAAAAGTTCAGACTTACTGACATGGTCCATCTGAATTCCTCACTTCATTGCCTAATAAAATGCAGGATGTCAGCTATCTAGCATATCTGACATGTGACTGATGATATATAGAACATATTTCTTGGAACAAAGCTTTCAGATGCTTTTCTAATTTCTAAATAAGATGTATTTATTATATATATATACATATTGTATCTATACATATATTTATTTTTTTAAAATTCTGAAAACTTCTCAATCTCCAGCTGCTGAGAAGCTCTGAATGTCAAGTACTGAAATTACAACTTAATTTGAATCTTCACCACATAAAAAAAAAACAGTGGGAGATTTAAAAGAGGTAAATATTTTGATATTTAAAAAAAACCTGGTGGTATTTCATTTTACTGTTATAGCTCACAAATCCTTGGCAAGACTAGTTATGTTGGAATTAGCACTCCTTTACTTATGTGTATGTCAATTCAAACCATTTAGGGTCTTAATTAGAGATGAGTAGAACATAAAAATAACTGGAAAAGACTTTTGAAAATCCTTAATAAAGGTTTCAATATTTTAGGACATATGAACTACACAAACTTTGTTAAGATGGGGAACAGAAAAATAGAACTGTAGCAAATTATTTGCCTTTCAAAGACTGAAAATTATACCATGAATGAATTATCCTGTAGGAAATGAGTATGTATTTCAAAATACATGATGAGGTCCCTTTTGTCTCATCCTCATGATTTATAAACACCAAAGAAAATGTTCCCTCATGTTACTATGGGACAGCCTGTCTCTTTCAGTCTACTTTGAGCTTTGAGCCATATTTAAATAACAAATCTGAACTTGCCTGACATGTAATTCTACCTTAAATAGGATATAATATTTTAAACACAGTTTCCAAAAGTCTTTGTTACATATCATTGCAGCTCAAATACTATGCCTGAAAAGAGTTTTGGAAACTTTGACATTGTCATATGACCAACCAAACCATGTTTGAAATTGTTATCACTGCTGCATTTGTAAGTGAGCTCAAAGCTCAGTGCAGACAACCTGACAGGCAGCTTCTTGGAAGTATTGTGTCTTAGTAACCTTAAACATGGCTTTTCCTTTCGAACACTTTAGTAGTTGAGATAAAGTGGAAGTGTTTTGGCAGCCCTACAGCCTTTGATCCACTCTGTGGGAAAAATAGTGCTGAAATGCCCGAAGTCAGGAATTATATAAACCATGCTAGGATGATAGTTATCTGTCCTTTCCCCCTTTCCCCCTTCCACTGTTGGTACAAGGATTCTATTTAAAATGCAAACTTCATGAGGCAAAGAAAAACACTAATTTAGATGTCTTTAAAAATCTGACAGTGCTACAGAGGCTACCACAGAGATAAAAGAATAGTCCATTTTGTCTTAGACTTCCTATGATTGTTACAGCTTACTCATACTTCTTGAAAAGATGATATATCCAATTCAGCAAATTCTGTGAAATTTTCCTGAAAATACTTCAATACAGTCACACTTCAGAGTCTGCATCAATATTGTGAAATTAATACTAACTTTAAAATCTTTCCCTCTCTCTTGGTTTTTGGAGAGTATGAAGGGCTAATGTGTTTTTACTTTAGGGATATCATTTGAGTCTTATTTTGTTTGTTTCTGATGTTGTCTACGTGATTTCAGAGAGTTAAGGATGTTGAAAGAAGAGGAAGACTTAGGATTAATGAAGCGTTACTGTAATGAATAAATTGCAAAATTGTGAGGAAGTTACAGATTGATGCTAAGACTTCAGCTATTATAGCTTTGTTCTCAAAGTACCAGGATAAAAAGATGGTAGTCAAAAGAACTTGGGTCTATGAAAAGCTTGGCATTATGAGTGGATAACATGAAGCTGAAACCAAGTTCATGAAAGATGACAAGGACTTGAAGGGTGCATACTACTAAATTACAAGTAAACCAGCTTTTTTTTTCTTTAGCCAGTTATAGGCTAGGATATCAGAATTGAGATGTCAGATTCTTCTGATAGCTCATGGAGAAAGCAATCTGAAAGTTAACAACTGAAATTTGATCTCTTGATTGGAAAACAGGAGACTAGAACCTAAAGATCTGGTGAGAGCTAGGGAAGTCTGATTTAGCATGTCACATCTTTCACCTCAGTGGGATCATGAAAAGAAATTAAAAGAAATCTAAGATGCAAATCACTTGGTAACAGTGATTGCATTAAAATTTTTAATGCAGTCTTGCCATAGAAATTGACTGACTTTATTGATGATGAACTCAAATTCCATGGGACAACAAGCTGAATGTGAGTTAGCAGAATGCCCTCTCAGCAGTGAAGACAAACCATATCCTGGGCTTCAAGGCGTGTGATTATTCCACTATACTTAGCACTTCTTAGGATCCTTAGAATATTATGTCCAGTTCGGGTTTGCCCATGCTTCAAAAGAAACAAAATGTAAAAGGTCCACTAGAGAGCCATCAAGGTGGTTATACTGTTGGATAACTTGACACATGAGGAAAGAATGAATTATTAGGATTTGTTCAGAAGACTCGGGGAAAATCAGACTGGCAATAGTTCAAAGTCGAAGTAGAGAGGAGATGGGGGTTCTCTTTCCACAAGGATGCATGGGATACAAGGCAATGAACACAGATGGCATCACTCCTAATAAAATTCTAAAAATCCTAAGCATATTCTCAACAAAGTAATTAGGATTTAGGATGATTAATCCGTAAACTAGATAACCTATTATGGATAGCTGAAAGTTGATGTTTCTCGAAAAAAGACTAATTTTTTTTCAGGAAATATTAATAAGATTTCCATCAAGCACATGTATATCAGTTGATATGGATGAACTGGCAGTAGTTGTTAACATGTGAATAGACCTGTGTTCTGATTACAGGATGTGCAAAGACTCCTGACCAAGAAGGCTCTTCAGTGTGAGTAGATGGTTATCATGTGACCATAGCCTTCTCTCCCTTAAGCCTAAGCAGAAAGTATGCAAATAAAAAGTGTGGCTTCAACTGAAGCTAAAAGGTCAGACATTTACTAGAAATGGAAGTGAGAAATCCAGCCAAGAAATCTTACTCAGAGGGGAGAAAACTGACATCCAGCTGAGTACTTTTTTCTCCCAGGCAACAGAGGGGAATCCCCTATTATTAATCCCAGACAGGCACAGTCTAAAAGGTTAGGAAAGCATTATGCATTTATGTTTGTCTTTATAACATATTCTTAATTTTTAGGTTTATTGTTTTTAATTACAATGTAAATTATAACATTTAAAAATATATCTGTGTATCTCAACAAACAACATCCTCAAATTACATTTTATTTATTATAAGGAAAGAACTGTAATATTAAATTATCCCCACTATAGCAATCTATGGTATAGATCTTCAAACTCTTAATTTTGCTATCCATTGTTCCAGCTACTAGCCTGAAATATCTGATTTGCACAAGCAATGGGAAGCAACTCTCCCTCGTGTTATATATTTGCTTCATGATTACCATTAAAGCTATGTAAAAAAAGTAAAATAAAATAAAGCTCAGTTATTAACATCAATATGTGTTCTTCTGATTTTGACAACAAATAGAGATGCTGAGTCTTCATCTGTGAAAACGAGGCTAAAAGAGAAGTACCACTTCAATTTATGGCTAGACTGGACAGGTACAATACGTGAATTTTTAAGTTTTTTGGCCATAATAGATTTCATGTTTGGAGTTGATTCAATGAAAACTCTGCTGTCATGAATAATGATCTTATGGAAGTCTAGTCATCCAAAAGTTCATTTAAAAACAACTTTAGAAAGATATTTGAACTAACGGTGCCTGAGATCACAGCACTAAGTTGCTTTCCAAGGAATATTGTGTTAAATTCAGAGCTTCCATGCTTTGTGAGATTGACTGAAATTTCCTGAGAGACCGCTTCTCCCTACGTGGTCATAAGCATTTGTACAGCTGCTAAAGGTTTTTGGCAGCTGCCCACAACTGTGGAACCACATCTGGAGTAGATCTAAGTGGCCATAAATTTCAATACTTTCAGAACAATGCAGTGAAGCCTACTTCTCTCACCTACCAGTACCAAAACCAAAAAATAAGCCAATCAATTCCTGCTGTCAGGAGGGATGGAAAGAGAAAAACAGGACTTTTTGTTTTCTCTTTAGCAGATTTGTAAGATGCTTTAATAATCTGATAAAGTGACAGAATATAAACTTAGATAGCTAAAGCCAAATCTGGGAAATACGAGCCAAAACCAAAGGAGTTAATTCCATTTCAGAGATTCAGAAGATAAAACCTTACTTGATTTAACTCTTAAGGGCAAAATTTGAAATTAGAGTCTTCTTTTACTGACTTTATTTACAATGGACAGCATGCTTTCTTGAGTAGAATATTGTCTCTTAAAAAAAGTCCTAGATGATGATCATATTTTTAATTTTACAGATAAACAAACTCAGTCAATAATAGAATGGTTTGCTGTGCAGTTTGCTGTTGAATAACTCAAAATTTAGGGGATAATTAAAATTTAAACTTCTAAGGAGAATTTGAATCCTGTATCTATGAAATATATAATTTTATATATTTCATGAGGCTTTTTTGATTAGGTTGACGTTATACTATTGTTTGAAATGGGCCTCATAAGGTGAAATTGAGATGTTGAGAATGAGAGGAAATGTATAATTTATAAACTCTACTTAATAAAGCATACGTTAAGTACAGCTCTGTGTGGATAAGTCCTTTAAGGTTATTTATAGTTTGATTTATTATATTAGAGTTCTTCTTAATAATAGAGTTATCTTACCATTGTAATTGAGCCTATTCGTCAAGATTACAGAGGACATTTTACATATCTGAAGGAAGATGGCAAGGCAGAGCTATGAATCTGCAGCAAGTACCAAAGTTAGGAAGGAAACCTTTCTATTGAAACTCACTATTATGTTTGAAACACAGTATTATCTTAACTGAATTTCCAAATCATTTGAGTCTGGAGATATGTTTTACATTTGTCCAAATCAGAGTCAGTTGCTGGTCAGATTGCGGTGACCAGCAACCTCTATTGCTTGGGGTTTTTAATACAGATTTCACAATGAAGCTCTTGAGTCACCCAAGAGAAGATGACAGAAAGAACCCACTTCTCATGGACAGCTACATATGGAGAACAGGAATATAAAGAACAATCTCTCTGCATAAATGATCTCTGTGTTATTCAGACTGAAGCAAAGAATGAGGTCATATGACCTGCTGATCTGTAGCAGAAGTGTTTTCAGCCAGGCCCTGAGATAGCCTCTCTTAGCTCCCAATAAAGTAACTGTAGATGCCATGCTTCAGGTTGTATTTCTTTGTCAAAAGTTTGTATCCCTACACAGTAGTGCCATCTCCTCCCTATTTCAACTACTGCAGGAAACATTTTAGAGTTAGGAAGTTGAGATGCAAAGAACTTAAAAATCAGACTTTCAAAGTATTTAGTCACTAACTCTCTTTTAATCCACAGAAATCAGACTTTAATGTCTTCATATGTATATGTATTTCTTCAAATATTACATTTAAAGTTTCTGGCAGGTCAAACTTCATGTTGTCATGTAAGCATTATACTCAGTTATGATGAAATACTTCCCCACTAGTAAAATGAAAAAAAAAAATATTAGTGTAAAAAAACTTAAGGGGTGTAATAGAGAGAAAATAGAGAGAAAAAGACAAGTAAACTTGTCGAAGAAAGAGGTAAACGAGGTATATTTATTTCTCACTTCACTGTCTGTTCTAAAGCGATATAATAACCTATAAAAGTATTGGAATGAAAAGAAAGTGAGGTGATGGAATGCAAAAAGTAGTCCAGAACTTTGTTCAGATTTTGGAGAACATACAAGAAGAATTGCAGTTGCCAGGAAATCCACTGCAAGCTTCTGTCTTCCAGTTCTTTTGTTTTGAAGTAAATATCAGGTAATTTCATTTCAGGAGGTAGAGTAATGCTGTAGGAACAACAGGAAAGCTGAAGACAGAATATTCTTTTTGATTGATTCATTGATTGTATAAGAAAAGAGAGGGTCTGCCGCTGGTTTGGAAGATTTGGGTTTTTTTGATGTGGGGGGTTTTTCATGGTTTACTTCTGAAATTAGTTATTATCCAGCAGGAATAACTATAGGGAAATCTGAGTGTAGTCTTCAATGGTTTGTCAATTGCAAAGAAAATTCCATTTATATGAATTTATATTTATTAATCAGAATTATTTTTCATCTACATTGCTTTCAGTCAGTTAAGGTATTTAGGGCTAGTCTGTATTTACAGTTTTCCCCGGGGCATTAACATTACACCATCCTCATTACCCTCCTTCATATTCATTTTGTGTTTTTTTTTTTTTTTTCTCTTTGACTAGACCTCAGTACTGCTTCTGGAATTAAAGTCAGGAATATATATTTATGCAGAAGGCTTCAGGTATGAAAGATCTTTCTGGACTAGGACTTAGCAATCCAAAATTAGTTGGAGACCTATTTTTTTAATAACTTATCTTTAAGAAACTTTTCCTTATGGAATCAGTACTTTTTAGCTTTTACAGTCTTGCAGTCTTTAATTCCACTAATGTTGAGTTGTCTAGATACACCTGCATTATCTTATTAATATCTTCAGTGTGGTATACGTGGATACACAGATAGATAGATAGATAGATACATACATACATACATACATATATAATCATTCCATTATGGTTTTGTCTACATCTTACCACCACCTCACAAAAGTCAGAAATCAAGCTCCAGGCCAGTACCTATAGTTAAAGCTCTCAGACTCTATTTGCAGTATTAATAATGTTAGTATTAATAATGTTAGTTGAACATAACATTCAGATAATTTTCATTTTGTGGTTCTTTCAATAACCATTCTCAGAATTGCTTAATCAATTCAATAGGCAAAATTATTCAATATGTATCAGAAGTGAATTAAAAAAATCTATGGGCTATATATATGAGATATTAGTTTCTGAAGTCACTAAAAAATCAATACATGTATTTGATGCTTTCTTTCCCAGCAATAAATTCGTCTTGCACTAGTCCCCGTAATCCGAACCAACAATATTTTCTATTCTGCAAAACTATGTTTTGCCCACTTAACCTTTTCTTCAGTTTTAATTGAATGAAATGTCACATTGTGTGTAATACTTCTGAAAGCAGTTAAAGCATTACTATTTTTTAATGCTAGTACTGAAATAATTTCAGATAAATGTTTGCAAGGATTTTTATTAAAAAGTAGTTTCATGAAGATATGTTATCTCATGAATCAGTAGTATAAGTCATTGAAAATTTGTGAGAAAACAAATTTGTATTATTAGTGACATTTTGGATTATATTTTTACTCCAGGTTATAGGATCACTCAATCTTTTGCTCTTTGCAATTTACTGACTTCCCTTAACAACACTACTACTACTTAATACATAATACATGATTTAAATGAACTATTTGGGAAGTGAGTTACGACTTCGCATATCTTATCTAAATCTTATTGAAATTGAAAAGCTATGGAAAAGACTTATGTGAAAAAGATTTGTAGAAGTCAGTGTCAAATTTTTTTCATTTTTCTTCTTGAGGCTGGCACAAATTAATTTCATTAGAAAGAATTTTTTAGATTTTCTGTAAGATGCATTCTAATCCTTTTAACATTTTTAAATTGTTGGCAGAGAGTTTAAATTGTATGTTTCTATAAGTAACTGTCTAGAGGTAGAATGAAAAAAAAATAGCTTTTTTTACTTAATTCTGTAAAAATGTATTGTATTTTTAATGTATATCTATTTAGATGAGTTTTCTGAAATAGCACACAAGGTTCATTTACTCTACTTCATGTATACACTGCGGCATCAATTTTTCATACGTCCACGTAGTTCCATTAAAATAAATAAATAGTTGATTCCTGACTGGAAATTTAGATATACCAGACAGATTTAGCTGAGCATATTCAACCTCTGGCAATGAAGAGGTTAGCTGTATTTTTATTTACTGTAGGTGCAATTAAGCTTCAAAATTAACACTTTAAAGTTAACACCTCATTAATATCAGTGGACAACATTTACACCTCTCTTCTAATTTTACATTGTTTTGGCCTGCTCTTTCATTTAATGAATGATATACATTGAGGAGTTTACTTTAAAATATGAGGAGCCAGAAATAGAAAATAACACCTTGAAGTCAATGAGCAAATTCTTGAAAGCCATCCTTGGTCAGTCTTTATCCGTATTCATGGCAATGTGACTTATATTGTTTATGGTAAGATGCATTTATTTAATAAATATTAAAGACTTTAAGTTTGGTTGCTTGCTTTGTTTGTTTGGGGTGGTTTTGTTTTGTTTTTGTTTTCCCCTGCAGTGAAGAAAGGGGAATACAGTTTTAAAATGTGATGGGGAAGGAGGAAAAGGTCTTAATATGAAGTCCTTTTGTGACTGTGGTAAGTCTTAGATCCTAAATGCCAGACTTCCCTTTGGACTTCTTTTAACTTATAGTGTTTGATTAGGAGTTTTTGGATAAATATGAATGATGACAATCATCTTTTAATAAAATGAATATGCTGTTTTAAAAGGTTATTTGGAGACTATAACTGCTGCTTCCAAATGAACATATATTTCTCTCATGTAACTAAAGAAGTAATTGTGTTGTCGCAGAGCAGTGGAGTACTATAATTTTGATAGGTTATTTGTTCATTTTTTCCCTAAAAATCATTTAAGCAAGATTTCATCCCTGAGATTACGAAATTGTCATAATTTTGAGATCCAGAATTACGGTGACAATGCTGTTTATAAAAGTTTTGTGCTAAAATCTTGGGATAAAAGATCTGAAAGAAAACGAATGGCTAGAAATGTCATCCACCGTAGTACTATGAAATAGAACTGAAGTTAAAGCAGAGAGGTTACAAAAACCTCAAGAATTGTAACTTAATGCATGATAAATTCCATTATATAATAGTTGATCAACATTTTGTCAGTATCTGTTTATAGGGTGAAAACTGAGGAACTTGGAGATACTGGAATGACAATAATCACATAAAGGAACCATAGAAAAAGGGAGATTCCAAGAGTGTAATAACATTACTGGAAAAATGCCAGAGATGGATTTATAAACTTTTTATCTACTGACCGGACAAATTATTCCAAGGAGCCTTAGGTAGCAATGTATGTATTTGATCATATTTAACTATGTAATTTTCTTGTGGGTAAATGTTTTCATGAGTTCTATTCTAATGTTTTAGAAGTAAAGTAAATGTATGACGGTAGTGTAATTTATTTTCTAATGAAGGATCAAGTAGTTTATTTCTATTGTACATGTTATTACAGTGACTGTAACATGCTGTGGGAGAGCAGAATGATGAGCAGTCACATCTTGCTAACACATCTTAGATGATAAACAGATGGAGACTGTGGAGATATTCCATGTTAGGACATGCAGAAAAAAAATATTGCACACACATAATTAGCATAAATTATTATTTAAAGATTTTGGGGTTTTGTTTTGATTTGTTTGTTTTTTTTCCAATAGTCTCCTCCTCTGACCCTTAATAGCCATGACCTTGGCAGTTTGAGTAAAGATCAGTTAGAATTATGATGGGTGGATGAGGCTCTTAAGGTTAGAAGTTTAGTTTGGAGAAGTACCAAGAAGTTTGAATACTAGTCTTATATTTATCCAAACTAATCCTTGGAGGTCTCTCTCCTTCCTCTTCCACATCTTTCCTCCTCCTCCCCCTAAGACTAACTATGCCTTTTTTCAGGTTTCGTGCTTGCACTGACACTGTCCTTTCACGCTCATCTTGGAAACTTCACATCTGGTATTGCTTTATACTTCCTGTTATTTTAAAATCACATATAGTGGGATCTCTCTGAGTCAGCAATTTCTCACAAACATTTAGCTAAGTGTCCTAGTGAAGTCTCAGGACTGGTGAGATTTGAAATGGTGAAAAGTGAAACAGAATTTAATTTGATACAAAATTTCTGTACAATTTAGGGTCAAAAAAGGGGATGATGAGACCTCTAGTCTGGTCCCCTGTGCAAAGTAAGCAACAGATTTTTAGCTCCTGATTGCCGCATTGAACCCAATAATTTGAGTTTGACTGAAGTATATCTTCCAGTGAAGTGTATTATCTTCACCCAAATACAGCACGAGGTGAAGATACCTCACCCTCTCTGATAACTAATCATGATTTGTTTTTTCTAATTTGAGTTTGTTCCTTTTCAGCCTCTAAAATATTCATCCTTAGCCTTTTTTTACCAGATTACAGATCCTTTAGGAGCCTACTCTTTCTTCCCAGGAAGGTATTTCCTTACAGTTATAAGTCTTTTTTTTTTTTTTTTTTTTTTTTTTTGTGATCTGTGCAAAATTTCTTAAGTCTCCCATGCTTGAACTTTTTTCTCCAGACTCTGAATCATCTTATCTGAATCCTTCCAAAGTTTTCAGTAATCTTTTGAAAATGCAGACTAGAAAAAAGAAAAATAAAGCGACCTTCCTAATCCTACTCAATATTCCTCTTTAAGATATCAACAGATCAGACTATCTCTTTTTGCTATGGCATTTTACTGGAGGTTCATATTGAATTACTTGACAATGGTTTGTGAGGACAGTTTATGATACTCTAGAAATGGGACTCAAACTTGGTGAAGTCTTGAGATGGAACTGTATTCACATTCCCCTAATGACAGTAAAGCCAGAAACATGAATGTAAATAAAAGACAAATATGTAAATAAAAGGGTCAGAAGCCAGTCAATGCTTAGAAGGAAGTTGTGAGAGTCAGGACAAAAGACAGAAGCAAGATTTTATTCTTTTTTCTCTCCTATAGAATGTATATGACCATCTTTAACAGGACATATACTATGCACCAAAATGGAATGACCAACTTTAACTTTTCTAATGTCTCAATTTTAGCTTCTTATTCTTGCAAAGTCATAGCTGTGACTTTAGCTGTATTAAAACATACATGATTTGAATCCGTTCAGTCATCAAGTGATACAGATCACTTCCCATGACTGCCTGTCTTCATTATTTACCACTGTGCCAATCTTTGTGTCATCCCATAAATTTTATCATCTCTGATTTTATCTTTTCTTTTTAGAGAATTGATAAATATTGAAGGGTGTCAAACCTAATATGAAACCCTACCAGAACTCTTAGAAGCAGCCTCAGTTGACAAGGATCCCCCACTGCCTGCTCTTTACTAAAATGTCAACCTATTCTAAACCTACTTAATTTCAATTTAGATTGGTGAAATGGTATTGTGTTAAGTTTCATTGGAACTAAATAGTGAGAGATGTATTCAGATCATTTTTAGATACACTCAGTGTTTGGGAAAGTGAAGGGCTAATCTGTCTTGGTCTGAAACAGCACTCATAGGCTAGTCCTGAACCAGTGTCACCTACATATCATGGAGGCACAAACATCAAATACAGGACATGCCTTCAGCCTGTAGAGAGTAAAAGAAACCACTTTTTCAGCTCTGGCAGTTGGCCTAAGATGGAATATATGTCCTGTTTTTTGGTAGTAAGGATAACCTTTTGGATAACTAAATGGTCTCACAGCTTCTCATCTAAACAAATCACACCAAAAGCAAACTTTTTTTTCCCAGCTGAATTACCTAAAACAATTACCTAATAAAAGTGAGGAACTCAAAATTCTAGGACTAAGTACTTGTTTTATTACCCGCCCATGGATTCCAGGTAAAGATGGTATATTGGATAACAAATATCACTACATTATGTATAAGATTATTCCAGAAAATTCCTGAGGGAAAAAAAAAAGATCATAAAAAGAAGGACATGCCAAATAATCTATTTCAAAACATCTGATTTTTTTAATGCTGTTGAGAGTTTATAGACTTGCTATTATCTTAACTTTTGTTTTACAGGATCACTGTATTGATCCAAAAATCATATTAAATGTTCATATAAGACCTATCTAAATGATATAGCCTGTTAGAAAAGTACAAAATAACTTCTCCAAGTGGGGATTTGGTAGCCACAAAGTGATTTGGACTTTGGCCAGAGTATTAGAGCTAATAGCCCTTCTCTTGTGAAAAGTGTCATGGGAGTTTTAATGACAAGCCAGTCAAGAAGGGTTGAATTTTACATTTCTTCCAAAGACAGCTTTATGAAACTGGTAAAAGGTTTTATTTACTCTTACTGAAGGAATTTGTAGAAATGTGGCTCACTGGCACCTCTAAATTATATACAATATTTTTAGAAAAATAAACAACAAATTATCTTTGCAATTTTCTCTTTTATCTGTCTATATTTTCATAAAAACATAGACATTTAATATGTTGATTCAAACATATATTAGCAACAATCTTGTGTAATTATAGACCTATGTACCTGTCTAAGACAAATTCAACACAGAGCAATTCACCTTCTAAAAATGGTTTGTGATTTTTTCTATTATGTGCAAAAATATGTTATTTGTAATGCTATTTAGATAAGTAATATGAAAATCAAATCCATATGCTACAGCTTATGAGCTCATAGATGAATAGTTTTGTTTTGGATGTGAAGTTCTTATGTAGATAACAAGTTTTCCTTGTGACTATAGAACAGCTCTTGTGGTCTGCACTAGAGCATAAAGCTATTCCTTTATCCCTGAAATACTCTAAGCAATATCAGTTTTCTCAGTTGTTGTAAAAGGGATCCATAGTTTGTCCTTTATGTTCCTCATCTTTGTAGATTGTCCATAGACTTCCTTCAGGCTATGAATATGGTAGGAAGTCAAGTGTTATTCCCACTCCCCTCTTTTTAGCTTCACTGTTTTTCAGAATCCTTTGGTTTAGGGAAAAGTTTTGGTCTTATGCATGCTCCCTGCCACTTGAAGCCACTACCTTCTGTTCTTCTTTTCTGTGTAGTTTCTCTTCCTCCCTCTCCTGGTTTGTTCCACTTCCCTAGGTGAGGAGCAAAAGTGGAAAAAGCAGAGGTTTCCACTCTGTTGTAAGACAGGATGCACTCTGTGCACTAAGCAGAGAGATTTTCAACCACAGCTACACAGGGCCATCTTTAGAGCTTCAGGTGCCCCAAGCAAGACTAGGTAATCGTGCCCTGGGATGAGGTCAAAGTTGGTTTAACAGAGGGTTTCAGATCCAAAAATGAAAGCTTTTGTGTCTCAGTTCAGAGGCAAGACAACCATTAGAAGTACATCTCAGTGTCACATTGTTAGGCAGAGGTGTTATTAACATCACTGATGTACATGTGTAGCAAGCCAGAGGCACAAAAATGCTTCTGTGTGGTTAAAATGTACACACTTGGGCAATGCCAGTGGACATTTTACATTTAAAGGGACAGAAGTGACTTTCTGTGGTAGACAAATGAGCTCAAAGAATACTTGCCCCTATCAGTGCCCCTTCCACTTTGGTATCCCATGTGGACACTTGTTTAGAGTTCCCCTAAGGCTGACCCTGCAGCTAGAGTGTGTACAGAACAAGATTGCCTACTGTATGAGAAGGAGGAGCAGAGGGTTCAGGCCCCTAATCAGCAGTGACATTTCTGTTTCCTGACACTGCAGAACAAGGAACAAGGGGTCATTCTACGTAGGAAACTCAAATGCAAACCTGCCAATTAAGGGAAACTTATAGTTAGAAGGAACGTCACAAGCAAAGAAACAGAAATGCAGGAAGAACAAAGGCATTTTTAAAGATAAGTGAAGGAAATAATCAAGAACCAATGCTCTAGGGAATTAAAAAAAACCCCACCAAAACATAGAAAAAAAAGCAAACTACCACCAAATCTAAAGCATTTCTGCATACTCTGACAAAACAATTTTAAAATATATCAAATACCCTAAGAGAAAGCAAGAAAAATGAGCTGCTGGGTATTAGGATGAACATACCAGAGATCAGAGATTATATATGCTATCATATGTAAAATTCTGTTATAGATGGTAGAGACTAAAGGACATAAAGGTTGCTGAGAATTCACTTTCCACTGTTAACCCTGTAAGACTGTATAAAACACATGAACTCTTTACTCTAAGACCTTAACATTTCAGAATTTTTTATAAACATATTCAAATCCACACTTGGAGAATTTAAAAAGGGGGAAAGGTATAAAATTTACTTTTTTTCTTTTTTTTTTAAATTTATTTTATAATTTCCTAATCTCTCCTACTCCTTTTCCCTTTCTGGATTATTTCAATATAGTGGTACAAGTTGTTTCCTTTTATGAATATAATCAAAATTAGAAGAAACACTTGGTCAGTTCACTTATCCGAATTATTCTTAAAATTTGATAATGGAACAAAGATTATGTAAAACACAACTTGAAGTAGGTGGTAGTAGAAACTTACCAGCTGTGGAAATAATTGCAAAATTGATTTTGTGCCTCAATACTCCCAATTGTAATTATATTTAAATTTTAATAATGTAATTTTCAAATAAAAAATACTCTTTTTTTTAAAGACATTTTTGTACTGTTTCTCTTAAAGAATATTCAAAAGCATACTTTAAAATTGAAAATAATTAGATTTACATCAGTTTAATACTAAAAAAATCTATCATATATGAAATATACACTTGAAGAACTCAGTAGAATTGATTGAAAATAGAAAATGTGCTTTTATAAGAATTAGAAATATAAGTTTAATAGGTTTCAGTGTTTCAGTTTGCAATCCTATTCTGTGTCTTGCATTAGAGGTGTCCTAAAGCCCTATTGGTTTTAAAGTCATACACTGATTTCAGAGCTCTGTCCCACAAAAACAGCAGTAATGTATTACTTGAGTTTTCTTCTTCCCAGTGGGAAGCCTCCATGAATAAGGTTTGATACCAATGCCAGAAGAAGATCCAACGCTAGATTGGTGATCTATGCATATACTATAATACAACTTTCAAAGACTAAACTGAAGAAATATAGCATCTTTAATTAAGAATAGACAGCTGTTGTTAACAATTAGTCCCATTATTTCTTGCAGCTGTGTATACATAATGCCAGTGGCCTCGTGGGGAACTTTCTGGGTTGTATAAAGAGATATTGAAGGAATGAAAACTGGTACAGCTGAGTCACTGAGTCTCTTTCTTTTCTAGGAGACCCAATTATGTGAAGACAGCAGAGATGACTCCACATATATTAAGATGACATGGTCAGCTCTTTAAAGCTATACTGAGTGTATAAGTTTTGGGCTCCTTGCCTGAGCTCAGTCAAGTGTATTATTCAAATATTTTGCTTAGTAACAACTGCCTATATTTCTAGAAAATAATGTCATTTTCCTACTATCAAACATGACTGGTACTGATTTTTGTTGTTAGAAAAGGTAAAGATGTGTCACCTAAGCTGAACCCTACAATAAAAAATCCAGAAGATATTTCTCCTATCATTCATATCCCTTCCAAGATATTACAATGCTATATTTACTCTTGTATAAGGACAAAGCATTCAGGTAGATCAGCTGGAAGAACTCCTAGCTGTTGTCCTCCTGAAAACAGACTTTCTGAGAAATTGTTGCCCCTTCTACTTAAAGTATGTACGCATAATGGTATTAAAAAAACTAAAGATTTAATTCAATTACATTTTCTTAAGATTTCTATGTGTTACTATGGAGATAATGAAGCTATTCCGATTTGTATTGAACTGATTTTATTTTCTCCTGCTTTCGTGTAAACTTTTTTTCTCATTAATGACTGAATATAAATAACTTATTACATTTTAGACAACAGTTACAGAAAATCCTTCATTTTACTTTTAAAGTGAATGAGTTCATAAAATACTAAACATATTTTGTCTCCTATTACAGAATCAAAAATGGTATACGTTAGTATTAAAGAAATGAGCTAGAATTTTTTTTGAAAAGGAAAAATTAAAAATTAAATAGTGTTTTCAACATGGCAATATTTGAAGCATCTCTATATTCCTAAAGGAATATTAATAGCTTTAGATGAGTGAAAAAAAAAATTGTAATTTAAGTTTAAGCAACACATTTAGGCTGGTATTAATTTCTTATAGAGGTTTGAGAGCAAAATACTAATGAGAGATGAAATAATAACATTGGACGACAACAAAACTTAAAATGTTCTGTTTCTTTGGTTTTTCATTAACAGAAATAACTTGCACCCCTAGGACCATTTTCATGTAAATGCATGTCTCAAAGAGCCAAGTCTTTAATTACGCACCAGCACTGGAGAGAACGTGCAGAAAAAGAATGTGGTAGGCCTTGTAAACCAACAACAACCTTGTCCCAGGCAAAACATTTGTAAGTCAGAGAATTGTATGTAATCTATTGCCAATAAAAGCAAACTTTTGACTAACTTGGGTATTGGGGAAAACAATAATACAATGAGTCATTCTCCCCCTCTCTAGAGTTTGTTGCTCTTGTATCCTCCAAGGGTTACGCACAGTTGATGAAAACTCCTCTGATGAGGAGGTGAAGCAACTAGAAGAGGTTGAAGCAGGGGCAGTCTCTCGGGGTGTTCTGCAGACGCATCCCTCAGGGGTGTGTATGCATGTACCCCTTGTCCCCATCCCTATATACCTCTGCTAGGGGGTCTGTGGACTCCTGCAGCTACCCAAAGTTGTGGCACACACCGGCTGCCCAGACCTGGTAATTCAGCAGCCATTGCAAATGAGCCCACCATAAAAGGTGTCAACACTCATTCTGGAGTATGGCAGTAAGATACTACTGCTTCCAGTAACACTCTCTTACAAGTTTTTCACAATACATTAAACAGAATCAGTCTAAACTTCATGTTTTAACAAGAGCATTACGAACATAAATCCTCATTATTTTTACAGAAGGTTTTAAACAAAATATGTAATGACTCCTGCGCCTTCTGCTCTCACGACAAGCTCAGTTGACATCTACAGTGCCGTGTTAGGATTATATAATGCTTCGTGATGAAACTCGAGAGTATTTTGTCTTATCTCTAAAACCTTCTTTGGCTTAGATAAGATGGGGTTTCACCTTATATTTACAAGCAACCAAAAAGAAAAAAAAAAGCTAAGTGTTATTTGCATCAAACAGTTTTATTTACACATACATTTATTGATACATCTATTTACAGAACGGAGAGTAGACTAGGAAGCATATAATAAGTTTTCAAAATAAGAACATATAGAGTACTTGTGTGCAAGTTTTTATTTAGGGTTAAAATACTTATAGGTATATGAAATTCTTTTCTTGTATTTCAGTTAAACATAAGTTGAATCATATTTTTGTCTGGGAACCAGTTATGTTTTTTGTATTTAGCAAGTAAATATTATTGTTTAGTTACAGGATCAATGCATGAATAATACGGTATTTAGTTATTCTCATAATTTTAAGTCTCTCAAGAAAAAAGTGCAGAAAAATAAAACAAAAATTAAGATCTAAACTAAAACTCAGTGAAACAAAAGAAACTACTCTAGAAGAAGATATTCCTTTTTTTTTCTTGTACAAACAATTTTAAATTAGTTGAAGTTCACCGGTTAAACTGTAATGAATAAATTAAATTAGTACTCAGCATCACATGAATTACAGAAAAGAACTTTCTATGGATAGCTGGTTCTGTAAAAGTGAAGACATATTTTTAAAGTCAATAAATGAAAACTTATATAGTATGTCAACATTTTTAAGAGTTTTCACAACTACTGTTTTAATTCAGTACCTCAATAATAAAAAGTTCTTGGACTTTCCTGCTTGCTTCCAGAATGGCCTAGAGGTATTCCATTCTGTTTCCCTTCTAGTCAATTTTCTTGCAGCTACTCTTTTTTTATATCTACTCTAACTCCTCCTGGAAATTATCCAGTCTGTTCAGATTTATCTTATATTTTATGAAAGCAGTGAGATTGATCTACTTTGTCTTAGAAGGACATCTAACTTATTTTTTCCTTCTATCTCCAGTACATAAGTACATATGGATTCATAGTGGCAGTACTTTTGGTTACCTCTTGAAGAACTCTTATTTTTCAGTCATCCATGAAGTGTGGTGACTACCTTGAATGACAAGTTTGCTTTCATAAACTTTGTCCAAGTTATGTTGAGCGAGTGAATGAAAGCCAACCAAAAGATATTTCAAATGTTTTTTTCATATGTGTAACACAACTAGAAACAAACAAACAAACAAACAAACAAAAACCTCTCAACTTGAACAAAACATAAATTCAAACAAAAAATCCCTGACTGATACTCACTGAATTTTTGCATAGAATTTTTTATTTCTTGTCCCATAAGCAACATTTATGTTTTCTTTTTTGGAGATTTTACTTTTAGTATTTTTAAGAAATGTGAGACAGGTTTACAGATAACTCTTTTTTATTTAAACTCTAATTTTTCATATCCCATTACACTTAATGAGATTGGAAACCTGCATTTGAGTCTAGGAGCTATGAAACTGGCTCAGCATATTGCATGCAACTCAAATAACTGGAAATCAAGTGGTGAGAGCAGGAGACACATTAATTATTCATAGAACTAAATGTATTGAAGAGCCCACATTACAGCTCACAAAGGAGTATCTCTGAGTCCAGTGAGGGGAGGAGTAACTGCCTTCAAATCCAGTTAAAGTGCACCTGACACACAAGAGAATGGTTCTCAAAGTGACCGTGAGAATTTTCAATAAAAGCTAGGGTTTTTAAAGAAGTTTCTGGTTCCCAAATCCCAATGAAAGTCAGTGAGATATGGGAATTTAATTCCCTTCTTCAAATCATAGCTCAAACAACTGGAAAGATCTGACCTACATTATATTTTGAATTTCTGCCTATCTACCCTTGTTAAGAAGTTTATAACACTTACCATTGTATCTACATGTGTTCTGATTGACATCTTGTCAAACTATAGGGAAATCCAAGTCTTTAGAGGAAAGTATATTTACTGTGAATGGGCACAAAGAATGGGTCTTCCAATGCAACATGAACCATTTTTATCATTTTATCAGTAAAACCCAGGATAAGGTTATGTCTGTGGGTGGTAATTTTAATTTGAATTTTTCTTCCATGTTTTGTAAATATTAGTCTATAGTTCTCATTCTTTTTTTTTTCACAGGTTTCACTTCATTAAAAGATTCCAAATAGTGAAAAGTAGATTAAAGACTGTTGTCATGAGGTCTTCAGTAACGCTTAGAAGCAAGAGATCTGTGGAGCACATGTTTCTCTAAATAAAATATGAATAGGTTTCATTGCAACAGTATTGCATAAATAATCACTACTAATATTTAAGTTTTTGTTGCTCGGAGTCTTCTAGATGGGGGCTATTTAATAATTTCTGCACATTTTACTGCTGTCTTCTTACAGAAAATAGTACTGGTTTGTCTAAAATTTCTACTTTCTGAAAGTGTCTAAAAATGAATACTGTATTCTTAGCATCAGTCTATGCCCCAAGGTGCATTATTAGCTATTGCTTGTAGGGATGTTGTTGCTGCTTGGATAAGCAAAGCCTTTTCAGTATGCATTAATACAAATATATAACAGAATTACAAAGTTAGTTGATACTACATATGGATTCACTGAACATTGCCAACCTCATAAAGATTATAAACATTCAGTACTATTATATTTTGTGTGTCTTCTTTTTCTGAATTAGCCTGAACATCTCATAATTTTCTATCAAGGAAAATTAATATGAAAAATAATAATATTTTCTTCTTTATTTCCTTTTCTCTTTTTTCTCTGCCCTCTTTTTGTCACAGGAGTGTTTAATAGTCTAGAAAATGCAAAAATTCTGCAGTTTGATTCGTTTATTTATTCTCTTTTAAGAGGAAAATGAAGACTTGCTACTGCAGGGAAAACTGTGTATTTTAAACCAAATCAGAATTGAACTGTTTTATTAATTTATTAACAACATATAATTAAGTAGACATCAGTGAACTATGTATTCAGAGTCAATACTAGTACAATAATGAATAAACCATGTCACTAGATACTCAGAAAAAGTTAATAAATACGTGGAAATTTTGGAACACCCTTCTATAACTAATCCCTAATTAGAACTTCTAATGTTGCGTGAACACATGCACACAAGCACACACGCACAGAAATGTGCACCCCTCACCTTAGGTTTTGGAGGGTCTAGACCCCTCTCATCTGAACGTGAGAGAATCCTGTCTGCAAAAACCTGCTGGTGCAAGAGCCCTGTCCTGTGGCCGAGCCTTGTGCTGTCCCTCATTACCTCAGAGGTGACCCCCTTTCCCTCAGAGCATGGGTCCCCAGAGTGCACCTGCGGTAGCAGGTATGTATTTTAAAATACATTTTAAAATGCAATAGCTACTGGCAGCACCCATGGTGGGGGGCACGGGACCACATCTGGCAGGCTTTCGTCTGCTGCTGTCACCTTCGCTACCTCTCTCCACTGTCACAACTTTTCATGCTTATTTTATATTTCCTTTCAGGTTGAGCACTTTGCTTCCAACATCATTCAGTGCTGTGGAAAGGGATCTGGGCATCTGCAAGTTTAACATGAGTCAGCAGTGCCCTGGCAGCCAGGAGGGCCAACCATGTCCTGGGGGGCATCAGGCAAAGCATCGCCAGCTGGTCAAGGGAGGTGATTGTCTCACTCTAGTCCATGCTGGTGAGACCTCATTTTGAGTACTGTCTGTAGTTTTAGGCACCACAGTACAAAAAAGTTATTGGAGGGCTTCCAAAGAAGAGCAGAGAAGATGGTGAAAGGTCTTGAGGGGAAGCCTTATGAGGAGCAGCTGAGGCTATTGGACCTTTTCAGCCTGGAGAAGAAGGGAAGACTCATGGATCATACAACTTTGTCATGAGGGGAAGAGACGGTGCAGACACTGATCTCTTCTCTGTGGTGACCAGTGAGAGGTCCTGAGGGAATGGCATCAAGCTGTGTCAAGGTGAGGTTTACTTTCAACATTAGGAAAGGTTTTTCATCCAGAGGGTGGTTGGGCACTGGAACAGGCTCCCCAGGGAAGTGGCCACAGCACCAAGACTGACAGAGTTCAAGAAGTGTAAGACACCAAGTCTTGAGCTATGAGCTCACCAAAACGGTTTTACTTTAAAAATATACAAGGCTCCAACAATATCTGACCTCTGAATATATTAAAGAGCTTTTCTATCTCAAGATATATGTATATATTCTTACTTTATTTATGCCCAATACTGCTTGCCTTCGCTATTTGTCTATCCTTAGTTATATGTCAAGTTTTTTAAAAAATCTTGTAACCGTCAGATCTCCATTACTGAGACCACATGTGCTTTACTTCCTTTTTATTAAGTTAATATTGTTTGTTTAGCTTTTTCCTCAGGTTTTCTCCTTTTTTTATTTTCTCTTTTCTTTTTTTTTTTTCCCAAAAGAGTACATGAGGTGTTATATCTATTGCTATATTAATAATCTATTAAGAGTTTTCCTTTGGAAAGTATTTCATAAGAGTTTTTCTTCTTGCTTTGAAAAAGATATTTAAAACAAAAGCAGACTCAAAATGCTTGCAAGTTTAATATGTCTAATCCAGAATGGTAATAGAGAAATTTAAAACCTACATTAGTTTGGTAAAATTATTCATTTTTTTTTTAAACCAGGGAAAAGGAGATTAAAAATCAAAACTTTTCTGACCTAATGTCAGTGAGCATACATACTGTGGAATTGGCGGAAAAGAATCTACAATCCTATTCTAACATTGTCCTTATAAGAAAAAGGTCATGCAAATTCTGGTGCTGGAAAAATGAAGGAGATAAATTCTAAAATAAGGAAATGATGATAAATATATTCTTTTGCATTTGCATTAAGCATTCCAGTTGATTGGTATTAGCATTAGGTTAAAATATTTATGACGCTTGTTCTGGATAAATCACATCAATATAATTTATTATTTAAGAAGAAGTGAGAATAATCTGCTTCAGTGAAGATAATATTGTTATTCATGCTGTCCTGATGGATACCAGCTTTAAACAAGTGGAAAAATGTTAAGTCTTTGTATACTCTTGATTCAGAAAACTGTAACAATATTATGATTTTCAATACCTTTTAGTTTAGAAGAGGACAATCAAAAAGAGAAGGATTAAAATGTGTAAAAAGAAGGAAGATGAATATGCCCTAAAGATATCACCAGAGTGCATTTTGTCACTGATCTACCCATGTATTTGCACTGGGTCAATCAGATTAGCCTTCAGTGGATTTTATGGTCCCTACATTTTTTTATAATATCATGGAATATTCCAGGCAAATACATTTTAAAAACACAGTATTAATGATGATAGGGCACTTGTTTTTACCTTTGTGTAATATAGATGCTATTCTATTAGTGGAATGCAAATACTACTGTGATAACTCAAAAAAAGGAAAAACCTCCCAAGGATTTACAGACTGAAATTGACTAAATAAAGAAAAACAGGAATGTTGAATTGAAAATTTTATTTTTTTGATATTGGGAACAGTTTTATAATATTGCAGTTATTATTTTCTTAGCATCCATATGTACAAATATAGGAAGAGAATGCAAACCCTAGCTTACAAACTGAAGTTTACACAAATGAAGGTAGCATATTTCAGATATATAACACTGTCTACTGCCAAGCAAATTTTCACATTTCCTTTTGAATATTACTTTACCCCTGGGTAATTATCAAAGAAACAGCTTATGAAAGAAATTTGCTCTTAAACTTGGTCTGAATACACAGGAGGTGTGAATGTTGTTTGTAACATGCAGGCAGTAAAAAGAGAGATGAAGGAATTAATCAGACTTAATAAAGCCATTTGAAATAAATTTGTGTGCTACAAAATAGTACAGGAAACACTGGAACTTGAAAATTTGTAATAGATGACATAAAATCAGAGAGTAACTCAGGAAATGACTATGGAACAGGTAGCAATTTTTTTCTGTCTTACAGACAGAAAACAAAACCATCAAGACTGCAAAAAGTGACAAAACTTGGCATCAGTAGACAGTTGAGTGAAAAGCAGGCTTCAAACCCTGTGTGAGAGGAGCATTTTGCACTTGCTGGTCTTAATGTCATAAGGAAAGGGATCAAAAAGCTTTGGGGAAAAAAATAAAGAAAATAATATGCTGAGATTTCAGTAATAGCAAATGAGAAATTTTTTTTAGATTTTAGAGGCTGAAGAGAGACAAACTCACGAGGAGCTGTGTAAAACAAGCACTGGAGAAAAGCTCAGAACAGCCAAAATATCTGGGAATCATGGACACAGAATCCAGAAAAGTTCAATGATGACACTAGGAAGCAAAAAGAGCACAGTGCAAAGAGATACAACGGAACGGCCCAATCTGAAAATAAACTACTATTTTATTGGTGAGATGGTAAGAATTTGGCACGAACATGAAATTTTAGAGAATAGATGAGATAAAGGAGCAGTGCAGAAGCAACATTGTCCAAAACAATAGATTTTTTAAAGTTTGGCTGCAAAAAATGTACATAATATGGAAAGAGAAAATCAATAGGCAAGAAATCAAACACAGAGAAATAAAGACAAGAATGTAGATCTAAACAATAATTCAAGGTAAATAATAAAATCAAAGAGTATCTAGTTAGAAAATGGGACCACCATAAAAAACTGAAGAGAACTTGTAATGGAGAAAGAGTAGAGAGATTTTTGAGAGGCTAACTTTAAGAAGTTTGGTTTAATCTTTGGTACAGAGAATGCATAGAGTGTATTTATGAGGAAAGATGTGGAAAAAAAATATAAATAATTGGATAATTTTTGCTAAAATTTGTCATATATATCTTGAGGAATCTGACAACACTGTATTAGGAACTGAATGTAGACAGAAGACCAAACTACCTCCTATGGTCTCTTGTGAAATAAAGCAAGTTGTTGTCTTTTTGCACAGAAGCAGAGTAAAAATGGAATTAAAAAAGAAGCAGAAGCAAGAGTAAGATCAGAGTTTGGGATTAGGGGGCTGTATAAGGACTAATTCAAGGTACTGTCATTGGAATGATTGCCAGGAGACAAAACCTCTATGTAGAAGAAGGCGGCTATTAAGTAAAGTAGTATTTAAAACTAGTCTAGAATTTCCTGTAAGTGTTTATAACTCTTGATTCTGATACATGTTTTTCAAAGCCTTTTCCAACTTCATAGTTTTTAAAGCTTGCTGAAGTATTAGGTAGTTTTTGTCCACTTTATTTTCCTATAGTTTTTATATGACAGTCTCCATACATTTCCAATTGCATGAACATTGCAATTGAGTCTATGAAGATTTGTACTGACCTCATTGTGTCATCAGCTTGACATTAAATTTCATCTCCAGAGAAACATTGAAACACTTTTCATCATGATTTGATATTGTAAATGTGGTGACCATAGATCGTAATAAAAATTCCTTGCAATTGCATTTTGAGATCATAATGTAATCTCCATAGTCTTCACTTGACATTGTGATGAGATTGTGGCAATGCTAACTTTGTATGAATGAAGCTGGGGCCATAGAATGAAAAATTTAAAACAGAGTTTTGTGCAGAGTGAGCAAATGGTTATAAATACATATAAATTTTATCACAATTAAATTTTTGATAAAAATTAGAACACAGTCTCTATCCATCTGAGGAATGGAGATCTGGAACAGTCTTTTAAATGAGGAGATGAGAAAACTAATCACTTTTCAGATACAGCTTTTTCAACTCATACAAGTAAAAATATAGCAAACAGTACCATAGCAGAGACTTTGAATCAGTTATTGGAAAGTTCTTTCCAGTTCCACTGTCTTCTGAGACATGTATTTCTGTCTTAGTTCTTGAGTAGCATGGGAGTAGGGGCCAAACATAATACATTTATAAAAGAAGTTTTCTATCTAGAAGCAATGGATTTTTAATTTGAAACACATGCATATGTCTTACAACATGGATCTTGTTTATCAGCTTTGGTGCAAAAAAGAGGGGAATAAAAAGTCTGGTGCAGGCCTGTTTGATTCTCTAAAACTTTAGTTTTAGGGTTGTTAAGTCCAGTGACAGACTGATTTAAACAGTGACTTTCATGTTCCTAAATTAGTCATTACTCTAATGTGAACTGGAATGACATTTTTTAAAAGTCAAAGCATTGCTGATTTTTTTTTGTGGAATCTGAATTGATGACCTCCTGGTAAAATACATTTATCTTACTATTAGATCTTTGAGACACTATATCACTTGTAACCTTTACTTAAAGCATTTTCTTGCAGATATTCTTTTGATGTTTGCAATACAAGCAACAACAGATATTTAAAAAGAAGTGAAAGATACTATTCTAAGATTATAACTGTGGTACTAGACAGGCTGACACATTGTAGTTTTGAGTTTCTTTTTTTTATTGAAAAAACTTGATCTCTTCGCTAGAGTATAGCTGAAGGAACTTGAATAAGGTATAGACATAATTACCTTTCACAACTTGCCTTTTTTTTATGCTTATTTCACTTGTCTTTTTTTTCTTGAAGAGACAGTATCTGAGCCCTCCTTTTTTAGGAGTGAATAGTTAATATATTGTAAGTGTAGAATGCTTTAAAGCTGTAGATGGATATGTAAAGCAATATGCTAACAACTTTGCTGTTTGAAAGTTTAGTCCTAGCTCTGGCCCTAAATTGCCTGTGCACTTTGCCTCTGCAAGACATTTAAAACATAATAGTGTACATGACAGGTTTATAACCTTTCAAAAATAAGCTCAAATAGCATAATTGTATAACAGAATCATAGAATCGTAGAATCTTAAGGGTTTAGAATGGACCTTAAAGGTCATCTAGTCCCAATGCCCTACCATTTGCAGGGACACCTCCCACTGTACCAGGTTGCTCAGAGCTCCATCCAGCCTGGCTTTGAAGACTGCCAGGGTTGGGGCATCCACAAGATCCTTGGGCAACCTGTTCCAATATGTCACCACCCTCACCATAAAAAAGTTTTTCCTAATATCTAGTCTAAATTTCCCCTCTTTCAATTTGTACCCATTCCTTGTCCTCTCACTACAGTTCCTGACAGAACGCATAAGGATATATTTTTTAAAAGTAGCAAATATATTTAAATATTTTAGGATATGATTTCACAATTGAGTAATATTGCTCTAGAAAATAGTTTAAAAAACGGGAGCATTAAAATAAAAATTGACATTTTTGAGTGTTTTGAAATGAGGTGAAACTGATTGCACACAGATTCTGTATATATACAGAGCTAAATAAAAAAAGATATTTTCCTAAATGGCATTGGTTTTTTAATAATTGAATTTTTCTGAAGATCTTGGGGTGTTTTTATGTTAAATTGTAATACACTGGGGTTCAAAGCAGAAGACTGAAAAAAGCATAAATGTTGTGTGAATAGACACTTTTTTGGAGAGTAACTATGAATTTTTTGGGAAATGTTTCTAATTATTTTGATAAAGTTCAGAAAATTGGCTGAAAAATTAGCTGATACATCTTTTCATTTGCACTAATTTTTCTGAATAAAGAACATTGTGACACAGAATAGCACCAGTGCAAGTATACCATGAGAACTTGTTTTTGCACTAGGGAAAGTTAAACTGTCATCAAATTTAACTAATTTCACTTAAAAATGAAAATAAATATACTTAAATTGTAAATTAAAAACTGTTAGAATTTTGATGACAAACAGCTGTGATATGAAAAATTGAAATAAACAGCTGATATATTGCAATAGACTTTTAACTTTGAATATGTCATCACATTGGTTTGAGTTTTTTTATTATTGAAGTGCTATGATGATACCAATTTTTGTTATTATTTTGAGTCAGTTTTTAATAATTTGGAAGACATGGGTAAATATGAACTGTTGACCAAAACCATGTTGCTAGCATTGACTTGAAAGCTTAAAAAATATCCTGTTTCATTCTAATACAGTTGCATAGGGAGTTTATAACATATTCTTAAAGAGCAGTTAAGAATTTGGATTTTCAATATGGAGAGAGAACTTTTCTTCTGAAGAGGAAATGAAATTTTTCAGAAGAACAGTTTTAGGCCTTAAGATATTACCTGAATATGCTTCATTTCTTCAGGTAAAGTGTACAATCTATCCAGACCACTTATAGCAACTAGGCTGATGAGTTCTCTCAAAAGTGATCTGTTCTTTTCCCTAATCCCTTTACCGGGGCACAGCTTCTTCACTAGTGGTCTGACCTGTAGTCTGCCAAAAGGAAAGCATTTGTAAACGGCCATTAATTCCAAAATGCTTATCTCCAATGGACAGAGATTCTTTCTGCAGTCAGTTGGGAAAAAGGATTGAAGTCTGCTGGACTGAACGTTTCTGCCTCAGGAATCCCCACTGCACTGATACTGGGTTGAATTCTTCTCATTATTACTTCACAATTGAGATGTGGGCCTAGAAAAGTCCTTGCCAAGATAAATATTTCTTTTTAACAAAAGTAGTAGTGGCTACAAATCCTATCTCCCACTTCCATCTAGACCATAGTCCTCACAGATAATGGGGGATGTGGTTAGACTTGAACCAAGCAGTAGCGGATATTTTATGGGCAAGTGTCTCAGCTCCAGAGTATCATTTCTTCTTACGTTATGCAGTGTGCTGACCTTGCTTCAACAGACCACATACATTTTCACCAATAGCAATGAAAATTGTTGCCATTTTAGTTTGGAAGAACCTTGTAAAATGTCTACAAAATTATATATGAAGTTACTTTTACATGATTTCCACATAAGATGATGATAGTTGCTAAGATGCACCATGGTCACAAAGTCCCGGAAATAATACAATTGCTGTTCTAAGTATTTAACATTGGTAGGCTAAAGGAAATTATTTTTTTTAATAGACTTTCATTTTCTGTTTGTTATTGCAAATTCCAGAAATCTCTCAATAGAGACTGAGAATCAATTTACAAGTGTGATGAAGAAAATATTTTGCCTGTCAAAATTCATATACAGTAAATGTACTCAGATTTGCAGATCTGAAATTTCTGATTTTTTAGGACAATTCTTTAATTATAAATAGTTTAAGACTTACTTCAGTGCTCATACTGCCTTAATTCAGTACACAAGTAGGGCAATTGATGTGAATCCCAACATCTGGCAATCAGAGTGCTTTAATGAGTTACTTTTTAAAGAAATGTCTGTCTGCCAGAGGGGTCTATAATGCAATTAGACACATTAGCACTTTCTCAGTCATTTGGGGGTATTTTTCATGAGAAAATATGATTGGTGCAAGCTGTAAATTGTTTGCACTTTAGGAAGATGAAAAGTAATAATACATTCACATTTCGGCTTTATAAGGAGGATTTTGTTAGAATGATGTTATGTAATATATTTGTTGCAATTTCTGAGTATTTGTTTGCAAGATGTAAGCATTTAGTCTCAAGTGACAGTGTACAGAGCTACAGGCTTCTTTGGTCAAATTTTTGTTTCTGGCTACAAATTCAGGAAAAAGAATGTTAATGAATTATTTAAAAATAAAGTCAACAATCCAAAGAATTAATTAGTTAGAATTAAAGAAGTTCTTGTGAAACACGAATACATCTGTGTATCACTCTTTATAACCAATAATACAATTTGGAAAGGATTCAATTTTTTTTTATTTTTAAAGTTCTCCTTTTCAATTTTTATAGTTGTCTAGGAAATACTTTGATTTGTTAACCCACTTATTAATTTCAATCTTAAAGTACATAAGTAAAATTTCAGGACATTTAAGTTAAATGTAATAATACACAGCTAAATTTTAGCACTTCCCTATTTGTATCCACATTCTAAATCTCCTGAATATTCTGTAATAGGAGCAAAAAGTAATCTCTTCTTTCACTAGAAATAGTGCTGGTACTAATGCTGAAAGTTTTGCACTCATTCTGTAGCTTTTGAGAAAAACTTACTTCTGAGAAAATTAACTTTAGTGGTTAGGAACAAAATTATTACAATAATATGTTTAAAGATGTACATTTATACATTGCTATATGCATTTATGCCTATTGTAATTTTATATTTATAGTGCATATAAGACAAATATGGTCAATGCTATGATCTTGTAAATAAAGACAAAAGAAGAAGACAAAAGCAGAAAATTAAGCTTAAACATGATATTGAATGTTTGTGTGATGTAACAACATATAAAAATCTACTTGCAATTATTCTATTAAGAGGTAAAACTATTGTCTTCAGAAATTACATAATATACACGTGTGCACGGGAGTTTATCACAGCATTTAAAATAAACTCAGTTATGTGAATAAAGTGGAAATTTGACTCAGTGTTATTTTTGCAGTTGGGTTTTTGAAATGTTAGGACATGTTCTAATTGAAACACTGAACTTCATGTGCTTTTTTTGCCAACAGCCTATGAATATAACTTCTGTTGATTTAAGAATCTGATGTCAGGGCAGTAAGTACGCAATTAGCTCTAGTTTAAGTGATAGCAACATGCTGTAAATAAGATTCTTAATTGTGTTTGCAAGATTAAAATTCAGTTTCATTGTTTTTTTCCCTGGCTTCTTTGGTGGCTTTGTGGTATATTCGCATTGCTACCTCTAAATGAATGTCAACTTGTTTTACCTCGACTGCAGCCAATCGATACTTCATTAGGCTGAATTGTCTTGTGCCCATGCAACCTTGAAGCTGTGGCTTAATTACCACCCGTATTATGCAGTGGCTCAGAGTGCTGTGCTCAGCTGTGTCAGTTTTGAACAAAAGCCATGCTGTTGCCTGTATTTAGGAGAAATGGACTTTTGAACTAAAGAACTGTAATATTTTCTAAGTTAACAATTCATGATGATAACCTTTTTTATAATGTGTATGTCAGTTTTCAGTAAGTTTACATTTGAATGGGTTTCTGCATATTGCAAAACTTTAAAAGACAAGTACCTTTGCTTTTCATGTTCAACCCATCTTTGATTTAAGATAATTTTAAATTAATGGCAAAGTAACATTCATTTGAAAGAGAAGACAGGAGAAAGTGCAGTCAAATGGCAATCATGACAAATGACATCTCTTGTCTGAGAGTCATTTTTCCTCACTAGACTGATTTGTCATCCCCACTTTTGACATTTTTCATCCTGCTATGAAATCACATTGACAGAATAAGATATTTCTACACTTAACAGTGGGACATAGAAGATGGTTCTCTGCCTTCCTTTATTTTTTGTATTACATTTAAGGGTTTGTAAAATTTGTAAGCAACTAAATTCTGATGACAAATTTCATTTGCTTTATAAAATATAAAGTTCACACTCTCCTATAATTATAACGAAAATGTTGCTGTTTCATTTGTGTTCGGTCATTATATAACTTAGAGGACAACAAATCTTCATGAAGAAAATTTTCCACTTGGGAGTATTGTCTTATTACAAGTGAGGATTATCAAATCCAATAAAAATGAGGAAAAACTACCTAACTTTATTATATCCTGCCCATTGCCTTGGACACGTCAAGGACCTGTGGCTAGTATGTTCAGTTTCCTACTTCTGTGCTGAAAACATAAGGTTTATCCATTGTTGAATACCTTATGTTCATGCATGCAAAAAGGTATAATTAGCTTTTTCCTCTATATGATACAATCTATTACAGAGATCATCAGCATTTTCTTTTTAGTTATAAGAAAGGATAAACCAGAGTACAGTCCTGAAGGACAATTCTCAAAGATCACATAAACGCAACGGAATATGCAGTGATTTTTATACATGGCACAAACTGTGACTCTTCCTTTTGTTGTTTGTTTTGTTTGGCTTGTTTTTGTTTTTATCAAATGCCTCATGATTATTCTTATGTAGACAAAAGCATTAATATTTGTATATGTGTCTGTGCCTAATACCTTATTGATGGTGAGGCAAGAAGATCACAAAATAGGAAGATTGTTGTCTTACACAAACCATGTTTGAATGTTCAGAGGATGACAGTCCACCTTAAAACTCTTTTACAAAAATCCACTAAAGGAAAGTTAAAAAGCACTTTCGGAAAAAATATTTTTTTTTCTTTGTTGTATTGTTGTGCTTTATGAACTAGATCTGTGGGTAGATATCACTATTAGTGCAAGCTACTAGTAACCTCTAACACTATTTCTAGTTACCAGCCTGTTGAGAATTTTCTCAGCCTTTATGACATGTAAATATTACTCATTATACATTCCTTCTGTGTACAGTCTATGTATCAGTCACAGATCAGGCCTATAAAATATGCCAGATTTTGTACCAAATCTATGAGCCTGCAACTTCATGTCGATATTATTGCACATTTTGTTGTATATTTGAATTTGCTGTCCCTTTATTATAGCGAAGTATGAGTGAACAACTTTCAGTTAATTAATTAACAAAGCTTATGTAATGCATCAGGTGTTTTTAATTATTATTTTCCTGTTTGAATGAAAAGAGGGGGCGACCTTTGGAATTCATGTTTCTTGAAGAATTCGTCTGTCTCTGTTCTTACTCTTCACCCACATTTGTCTTGTAATAGATTTCAGGCAAGGTTCAAATCATCATCTTGTGAGAATGAAGATGATATCTCTGCAGAATTAGTGCCTTTCTACCTATTATGTAGAAAGAAACTAAAAACCCCAGCCACACACGTGAAGTGCCTATTGGTGAAAGCTTTCATCTTATCTGACAAAAATTTTGAACTGCATATATAAGGAGGTTTGATTTTCCCAGCCTAAATCAGCACAAGGATAGAAGAAAGATGCCGTTAATCATTCTAGTCTAAATGAAAAAGTAAATTTGTGAAATTTGCTTTTGTGGTTAATGCTTCGTAAAGTTGTTCCTCCATTTAAATTCTTCTGCCACTTCTTCTGTTCTAATGAGTGTATGTGGGATAGAAAGACATTGTAATGAGCATGATTTATTCCATCAAATCTAAAACAGGTGTATTTGTTCTTGTATAATGAATTTCATCTGTTAGTAAGAATATTTTGAGCAACTTTCTTAATATCAAGATGTTTATTATTTACTTGCAAGATTTCAGGAAATTAGTTTCCTATATAACCACAATGCTGTATAACATTATACAACCACAAGCAACCAGGAACCCAACATATAGTAAGTTCACTCTTCAGCCACGCTGTGTGATGAGCTCTTTACTCTCATACAGGTTCCTCTGGTGACAGATCAACTTAAAATGATAAAACTTTTCCCAATACTTTGTGTATATATTGATAGCAACTGTAGTTCATTAGAATACTAAAAGAGGAGACAAATTATACTGCAATATGAAAAAATGTTCTGTAGTGAAACAACATGTACAATTCAGCCTTAATCCAAGTCAGTCTAGCAGGAGCTATGAACTTTTTTTAAAAATGATTCAATAATTGGAGGCAATAAAGTACCTGGTTCTGTTTACTAGAACGTTAAACCACATGGGAAAATATAACATTGAAGACAAAAATTGAGTGTTTAGATACATGTTTTACCAATACTAAAGTTACTGTAAAAGTAGATTTTTTTTTTTTTCAAATTCAATTGCATTATGTCTTCAAAATAAATTCCTGAAAAGGTAATGTTATAATAATCAATATTTACCTGCAAAAATGGGTATTTTACAAGGATGAAATAATGAAAGGCTCTGGATATATGTATTTTTCTTTATAGAGGACAGAGATTAGTAGTGGACTTGGATGACTAAAACGTGAGCAGTAAATGTTAAGTCTGTTGATTTAGTGTTATTCATATGTGTATATGGGCTGTAGCAGTTAATTAGAGCAGAAAGGGCCAAACTGAACTGGAGAAAACTGATCATTAATATTGGATGATATGGGTAAAATTCAGTTTCTGCCCTTGTTTACTTAATGGGCAAAAGAAGGCAGCCAAAAATCTTACACAAGTTGTAAAAAATTACCTGTAACTTCCACTGGTTTCCCTTATTTCTTTCCTTGCTAATAAGACCAAATAGAAGAGTTATGACCCATTTTGCTTTTACTGATCATCTTCATCATCATAGATGAGAGTGAATTCCATGAACTACAGTTCAACGGGAATGCATATCACTCTTATGAACATCAGATGTGGCCTCATGTGATCCCTGGAATGTAAAAGTAGGGCAGCAGGGAGTAGGTAAGAGGTTTCCTTATGTGTACTATCATGATGAGAGAGATATAAAATACATTATCTCAGGGAAATATCTGCACTTTAAAATTATTAGGTTGGGGGAAAGAATCTTAAAATATTTTTAGAGTGATCTTTATTTAAAAATATTGCTCTGACAAAACTGAAGTTGTAATTTAGTCTAGGTTGTTGATCTCAAATACCTTTAACTGGGTGAAAACTAAAAGATCATCATGCACCTTAGATCAGACTAGATAATTTTATGGCTTTTTCTGAGTTAAAGCTATGAATATATTAATAAAACTCTCCACATTAATTTCTTAAAAAAACCACACAAGACCTCACTGTTGGCAATGACTGACTAAACTCACACCCAAGTACATTGAAATATCTTCCTGAATGTCTCTCTTTAAATTCCTCCCACTAAAAAGCCTAAGCAAAATAAGAAACAGTTATCCAGTCTCAAGTTGATTTCAAGATATAAATCTGGACATAAATTTTCAGTCTTTTTAAGACATAATTGGCTGTAAACAACAGAAATAGATAATAGTCAAGAGTAAACAGTTGAAGGAATATAATAGGGTTATTTCATAGGGTTATATTATTGTAATAGGGTTATTTCATCACACCTATCAGATAGAACAGTTTTTATTATTGTAAAAGAATAATGTTCAAAAATTTGTAAAATATTAGAATTATTTCATGCACACAAGAAACCCTGATAAACAGAAAAATTTCATTCCAAATGTATGCTAGCTATAGTACCTCTTCAGTTGAAATATTGAACAGGACTGAACAAAATGTCAGCATATAATTTCTGAGTGAAAGAAAGTAAATTTTTACCTTTGAAAGCAAAAATCTATTTAAGTCATATAAAACTAATTTTAAAATATTTAAATAGAATATTTTTTGATGAAACTTTAAGTTATCAGGACTTCAATAATTTTTTTCTGTTAATTATAGCTTAAAGACGCAATTTATTCACTAATATTAAAACTCAGTTTAATATGAAGTTCTTTGGCATTTTGCAGGGTTATTTTTTTTTTTTAAAAACGTAACAATGAAGTGACTAGAAATTATTATTATATTTAATAATTTATTATGTTGCAGTTAGAGAGAAGCATACAAGGTTGGATATAATAAAAACTCTCATCGTTTCATAGGGTTTAAGGCCAGAAGGTTCAATAGATCATCTAATATGACCTCTTGTATATCACCTGAGATAAATCCCCAGTGAATCCTAGCTCAATCATATTCAAAATGTGCATAAACCTACTTCCATTTTTGGAGGGCTTAACTGAGTAATTTTCATTTAATAACACAATTATTTCAAATTGATTAAATTTTTTCTTTGATAATTTCTAGAACTTCTGGTTCTGGGCTAGCTGAATGTGGATTCACTGTGAAGGTGATTCTTTCTAGTGCAGTCTTATATTTTAAGGAAACTGGAATATGGCATTTGTTTGCAGTGCTGGGTCAGGATATAACGACACAGTGGATTCTCATTATAAGCACTGTTAAAACTAGTCCGGATCATAGACAATGTTTTATTTTTCTTAAGTTGTAGAGATAATGAAATCACAGTTCCTATTCCCACAATATGTTATAGTAGATAGGGTATGGGCTTCTGCACATTTGCAGCCTATGGGTAGATTGTAGAACCTTTTTTCCTTTGGGTTTTCTTAATACATCGAGTCTGGATGTTAGTATTTTCATCACATTTCACCCATTACAAAGGAAGTTTTCTGGAACAATTTTGCACACTCTAGCTGTTTGGCATACTGGCCTTCAGATGGTGTCAAGTTCTTAAAAAAACCACAAAACAGAAATGTTTTTGGAATGGAGTTATGGGTGTGCCTTGATGAGAAGTAAGGTAGCATTTGAAGGGGTGTGCCTTGATGAGAAGTAAGGTAGCATTTGAAACTAAAAAAGATACTAAATTATGAATTATGAATTCAGAAGAAATTTAGTGAAAACTGTTTGTCAAAATAGTTTTGTGTGTTGCAAATCCTTTTTTAACCTATCTGAGCAAAACTGCATTTCTCCTGTTTTGTCTGGATTTGTAATGGATGATAATATTTTTGCTACTTGTGCTGTTACTCATATAAATAATCACTTTTTTATATTATTACCATAATCACAATTATGTAAATTTTATATATATATTCAATCTATAAATAATAATATAAAATTTATATATACATACATAAATGATTACAATTATGTATTGATATCTTCTCACGGACACATCTAAGGGTACAGTGGAGAAATTACAACAATGTGAGCAAGGCTATAATCAGAAAAAGCCTGTCTTCAGCTTTTGAAAGGTTTTCCTTTTTAAGGATGTCTTTAAATAATTGTTGTAGTGGGAGCACCTAGGTGTTATGGAACTTGCTGGGGTTGATTATGTGGTCTTTATGATCTGTCATTTTCATCTTTCCAGCTCTTCCTTGGCTTATTTAAATTTCTTTTGTATGCACAACAAGCTCTAAAACCAGTTTTGTAGCACTGCAAATAGAGAAGACTCTTAAGGTCCTTCTTTTAAAGTTACCTGTAAACTGTTGCATTTAATTGGTGTGCAGCTTAGTCTGTGGAGAGACAGTAGGTGTATAGATTCATTGGCTCCCTTTATAGTGTATTTCATTGTCAATAGTTTTTTTCCTTGTTTTTCAACAAGACTTGAGTGACTGTAAATATGGTAAAATGTAAATCCAGAGAGTAACAAGATTGGTAAACAGTGTCCAATACATTAATTCTAGGATAATCATGTGTAAGGATGGAACATGTAAATACAGTGATGACTTACAAAATGAGTAGTAGATGTTGTAATTCAGCTTGTCACATGGTGCTAGAGTCAAGAAAATAAGGGAACTGTCATTTAGGTAATTAGGACTAAATTCTACTTTTGGTTTAAGAAGCTGGATTTAAGTGACATTATACAAGGATGTTATTAGACACTTTGAGTGGCTTAGTGCATTGAAAACTATAGTGAATGCAACACCATACAAAATCTGATCTTCATGCAGTCGGTAGATTTTTCTGCAAAAAATATGCAAATAGATAAATGGTTTCACATGCAGTATCATGTGAAACATTCTGAATTGGAGTGTTGGACTTGAAGAAGAACTGCCTTAGAAAAATAAAGAAAAGCTTTAGAACATCAAAAAGGTCATGCTGATTCTCATTCATTGATGGTAAGGAGCAATTTTAATCTTAATTCATGCATGTAGAAATGTCGACAGCATTTACTGTAGACATTCAACTTGGATGTCTATGCTATGAAGTCTTCTAAAGTTCTATACAGGGCTAATGGAGAGAACCATCTCCAGAAGAGGAGCCCATTTTTGTACTCTTTAGGTCACTTTCTGGATGAGTCTTTCTTTTCAACTGACTGTACAGAAAACTTAGATGCTGAATTAGGTGAAATGATTACACCTGTGAGAGCTGACGTTTTTATTGCTACATATTATAATATTACCAAGGATGTAAATGATTGGTAATGGTCATATACATTCTCAGCCAGGAGAACACAGGTGACGGTCAAAACATGCTGGTCCTCAAAATAATTGTACACTATTCACAAGTAATAAGGTAGGAATTAGTTATTTAGGTTAAATGAGCTTGGCTGCTTTGTGAAGCTGCTGTTTTATGACTATCACTAAATTAAATTTGATATAAATTTTAATATAAAACTTTAAGATTGTTTAAAATAGAGAAATGCTACTGGTGACTGTGAACAACTCCAAAGAAACATAATTCTAATGTTTTACTCCCTTCAACTGTAGAAAACCCAAGGTCTAACCATATTTGCAAGTAATAATTCAAGGTGTAAAGTATCTTTCTTTGATGACTTTCTTTTTACGTTACTGTCAGCTTGACAGCTCACCCTCAAATTAGAAACGTATATAACAGTGTCAGCTTTTAAAAAATAATAACACATATAAAAATTAGTTTGTTGGTCTTGATTTCTAGTGTAACATACCACAAAATACAGTATGTATCTTCCACATTTTTTCTATCTGAGGTTCTTAAGAAGTTTGAAGGGTAATATACATGATTTAGTATTCAAGTGTACTTGCCCGGATAAGTGAATTGAAATGCTTCCTCACTTAAACTTTTTTATGAGCAAAGGTGCCTTTTATCCATCAGGTTTGCTGATTGAATTCCCATAAGGTTGAATGTACCCCAAGAGAAAAAGGAACTTGAGCCCTTATTATGACAAATCTAAAGTGTTTGCTGACCCTGACTCTTTACATTTTGGATTAATGGGCAAAATTCTGTTTTTCTTTGAGGAATATTTGTGTGAGTATCACCACTAGTATTTTTTCAGGTAGCTAGATGATGCACAGAAGTGTATGGATCTATAAGTGTCTCAACAGTAATTTCAAATTCTCATTCTGCCATGGGTGATGAGCCGATCCCTGTAGGTGGCCCAAAGAGGCCTGCCTTCCTCGCTTGGAAATGCTGCTACCAGCAGTCTTGGAGTCATTCACAAGTCATTGCACAATGCAGTGATAGAGATAATGTTTTACCTTTGTGGTTACATCTTATAAAATACAACAATGTATTTCCCTATAACAGTTATTTCCATTAGCTGAAGTGCTGGAGATCTATGATCTGACCCTTATGGTTACAGTTTACTCAAGAATCACCTATGAAAATGTGAATAAATTGAGAACTCAGGTAAAGTTTGTGCAGTAGTTTGACACTACAAAATGTACTTACAGGCACATTTGCCGTGTACATAATATTTCTAGTGTTGACTTACAGCAGTCTTACTTGGTGATAACTGTCTGTTTAAGAATTTGGCATTGTATAATTTGAGACTGAAGATGATAGAGCCATGTATGAGAGATATTGCTTGTGTGTGTGCTTAAGTGGAGAACTGTGCTTTTGTAAGCTTCAAAAGGTCAGAACTTGATTTAATAAACTTTTCTTCCCAGAAAACAAGCTTTCTTCTTGAATGTGTAACATTGTTAGAGAACTGCATGTCTAGAGACATTGTTAATAGGCTTGTGAGACCTTTTGCTGTATCCAATTCTGTCTTTCATAGTCAGACCAGAGTCTGAATAAGCCAAAAACCTTAAAATGTTATTTCCTGATCTGTACGCTTTAGATCACCTCTGCTTTATGCAGTACCTCTTATAAAGTGCAAAGCTGGGATTTCTGTATACTCCATGTGCCTCTGTGCTTCACTTTACCACATCCTTTTACCACTGGTCTGGTAGTGCCCTTGTTGGTTGTCTCTAGTAATCCTTACAATCCCCCTTCCATTTCTTGCTCACTACTCACCAGTACTGTACTGTTACTGATATAAAAGTCCTTAACCCCTCTGTATCATTTCTGCTTTTGCCACTTTTTTTTTCTGTTTTTCAGCCTACTATATTGGGTCTGGCTGAGATGGAGTTCGTTCTCCCATAGCAGCCCTCACAGTGCTGTGCTCTGCAATGGTAGCTAGAAAGATGTTGATAACACACAAATGTTTTGGCTACTACTGAGCAGAGCTGGCACAGCATCAGCGCTGTCTCTCAACATTTTCCTCCTCCAATGAAGGGTGTAGGGGTGGGCAAGATACTGGGAGGGGATGCAACTAGGCCAGCTGACCCAAATTAGCCAAAGGGATATTCCATACCATATGATATCAGCTCAGATATAAAAGCCAAGGGAAGCAGGAGGAAGGGGGTGACATATAGTTACTTACTAGATTTGCCTTCCAGAGCAACAGCTACCTGTGCTGAAACTTTGCTTCCCGGGAAGGGGTCGGACATCACTTGGTGATAGGAAATAGAGAATACAATTTTTTTTTTCTTTGCTTATGCACATGCAAACTTCCTCTTTTGGTTTAGTAAACTGCCTTATCTCAACCTACGGCTCATCTTCCATCTCATTTTCTCTCCCCTGTCCGACTGGGAAGGGGAGTGAAAGAGTGGCTTGGTGGGCATCTGCTGTCCAGCCAAGGTCAACCTACCACACCTACACTGGCTACATGACAGCACAAAGCTTCCTACTCAGAATGGTCCTTATGTTTTCTATAGGTCATGGTGCCTCTGAGACAAGATGATTGTTGTCCACTAGAATATATTATTCTCAAGGTCTTGAGACCAACAGTATTTAAATAATTTTCCGATATGAAGCTTACCTTTTATGATCTCTGATAAGACACCTATCTTCCTGCTCCTTGGAATCTGGCCACTCTCAGCTTCTATAGCTTTACAGGCGCTTGAGATGAGAAATCATTACTGGGGTAATAATCACAGGCAGCATACCATACTGCAGACATCATTATTGGTCTACATATCATGATTCTAAATTTTTCTGGTATAATGGCTAATTCAGAAACATGCCACATTAGCAAAGGATGATTCTCTTCCTGCCTGCTCTAAAAGGCTTCAGAATATGATTGTGGGTGCTCAGACCAATTACACTATCTAAATAAATGATTGCTACATATTCAGAATTTCTAGATTTTATTTTTCAATTAGTGCAAAAATAATATTTTCCTTCTGAAATAAGTTGCTTTTAGTGTATATGAATGGATACTGACTAGGAGGTGGTGAGATCATAAACAATTCCACTTTCATAATTTGTGTTTAGATCTAGCAAACTAGTACTTGAAATGTTTTATAGACTTCTGCTGCTTTATCTGTGATGTATGTACCCTATAAATGCTGTGCCTTGATGCAACCTCTGTAACCTTTGCTGGGTCAAAGGTGAGACCTCTTTATAAAACAACAACAACAACAACAAAACCCTAAAAGACTGTTTAAAATCCAATCTAGGAAACTATTCCAGGACATCTGCACAACACCTAATGATGGGTTTGGATTTCAGGAGAGAACACTAGGCAACAAAGACATATTGATATATCTCAGTACCAAAGTGTTAATCGTATATAAATTAAACCATTATGATCCTCACATCATTGTGCATTGTTGCCTTACATACTTTTCTCTTGCTTGTTGTCATGTTCCTTGAGGCTGGTGAGCAAGACAATGAACTATCATAGAAACTTCGAAGAAGGGAACTAGAAAAGTGGACAAGAGTAGGAAAGAAAGCTAGATCTACTCTATTTCTACCATGTGGTTAGGTCCCAGTGAATATGTCCTGATGTTTCACATTCTGCAGGTTCAAAGTCATCCCTCAAACAGATATGGACACATGAGATATCAATTATTTTGATGTGTATTACCTGGGGCCAAAATACATCCTATATTAGGTTATCCTGGAGTGCAATATAACCTAGTCTGGATCTCAGATTCTTGTTTCAACATGTTCATTGATTCACAGATGATAGGACAGTTTGAGGAAGTGCTGAAAAAAATCCACCTCAGCTTGATCTATCTTGAACTGCTGCTTTTAAGCACTTTATGAAGCTGCTCACATCCCATGTCCTAGATATGAAGCAGGGAAAAGGAACTGAAGTTATGGAGAGGGACCACGTATCAAACTCTCCATGGTCTAAGCATTCAATAGCACTTCTGAGATATTTGCATGATTATGAACCGAAGAGAGACTGTAAATAAATTGGAGGATACTCTCACATTATGGTGAAATAGGTAGATATTTTCCTGGGGCAACACCTTTTGCCTGACAATGGAAAGGTCCCGGGAGTGCTTTTGAATGTCACATTTAAGATTAAGAGTGTGCCAAAACCAGGTATGTCCAGAGATGAGCAGGGAGAAGACTATTTACAACTGGCAGAACCAGAGATTTTGAAAACCTTCACAGGAAGGTATGGGACTGTAGTGATTTTTTTTTTTAACCTAGTATGTATCAGTATACCAGGTCTTGAATTTGATAAAGTGATCCTGCACTGAGATGGTTTCTGATGGTAGCCTCCAGAACTTTAACTGCTTATTGAGTTGGTTGGGGCATAAGTTCTAATGCCAAAAAACTCTGTCTACTGAGATAGAGAATAATTCATTATGTTTTGTAAAATATCACAAAAAGAATTGAGCAAAATGTGGCCCGTTAGGCATTCTGACAGCTACCATGTCATTTTAATAGAGATAGTCCTGATACTATATTAGAAGTCCTGTGAGCCCCATTAGATTCAGTTATCATTTTTGCATGATGTTAACATGAGCAATTTAAGTCAGAGAATGGAAATAATTATTTTTAGAGCTTAAAAGCTAGCTTTACTTGAATGGGTTTTCCTAACTAAATTTCAAAGGCTAGTTTCAGACATTGAGCTATATTAGAGTGTAAAAATACACCTCATACGTTAAGATGAACTGTTAGCAGTCATGACATATTGTCTGCTCCCCTGTAATAGTAAAACAAAACATTGAACAATTATTGAAGAACTTAGGTATTGCTTATTTCATGAAGGGTAGCTCTTATACCATGTGTCACTTTGCTGAATGAAAGACAAAACCAGGGAACAGTCACTGTTAAAAATCTCATGAAGAGAATAAGAAAGAGTGATGCTCTTGATCTAAAGAAAGATTTGGCTATAATTGGAGTATGTGGATCCAAGAGAAATGGAGAATGGAACTTAATCTTTTGCTCAGGAAAATCCTAGTAAAATATAAACATGATAGTGAAAATAAAATTAAAAATAAAATTTTTCATAGGCTAACTAATCTAAATTATTGCTATCTATGAGGAATTCTGTGGCATAAAATGCCAACAACAAAAATATATTGCTCAAATGAAATTTTGGGAATATTTCACACCACCAAATCAGACTAAAAAAAGATGGGAAAATGATTAAAGTGGTCTAGATTTAACTAAAAAGTATAAAGTCAAAATCTCTATTAATTAAATGTTATGCTAGCATACAAAAATTCAGACATAAAACCTGAAGACAGAGCTTCCATATTCTAAACAGATTTCATTTTGAGCTTGGAAATATGAAAAGAAAAAGGAAAATATGACAGACTGAGTGTTTGCTAGTTTATAATCATCATATATAATTTCTTTCGGAATGTAAATGTCAGGAAACTGGAGCAAAGGTGATAACGAGGGACAGAATTATGTAAAGTTTAACATTTTTTGGCAACAGTTTCTGCCAACCAAAAGATTCCTGAAACCAAGTATAGGCTCATGCCTCTTCCTTGTGCCCTAAGCACAACCATGAGACAGTAGATCTACCAATTTTTCAAAGAAAAACGAATATTTGACTGAAAACCCATCATCTACTTGCCACGAAGTTCTGTAAGGTCACTTGAATAGGCCTACATTGACATGACATGAATAATCACTCAAGCAATCAAATCGCTTGACTTCTGTCATGGCCCCGTGGAGCCAAAATAGATAAAAGGCACAAGAACCATCTAGAGGGGAACTTGATCTACAAAAGAGTTGGAGTAAAACAACTGTATGGATCCTGATTAAAATTTGTTGTAATCCAGCTATGATGATTCCTTCTAAGGAAAGACTCATCTATTATTATGGCTATGCGGCCATGCAGAGTAAACTCAGGATTCATCCCTAAGAAATGGAAAGGTTCATAGTGGAGCGGCACAATGGACAGCAAACACGGAATATTTCTAGGGAAGGGCAGTACTGAAAAAAGTCAGGAGTCTTCATAAAAGACAATACAGCTGTACATATGTATCGATTGGATGTTGGACTAGATGACCTTTAAAGGTTCCTTCCAACCCACACTATTCTACGGTTCTACAATTTTATGATATCAGGGCACTCGATGGTTAACTTCATGTACCGAAAAATAAAAAATCTTCAAGGAGGGCACAAAGTAGGCTAAACAGAGGATTTAAGTGAGAATTAGCAACTCTTTAAGTAAAAGTGGCGACACAGGTCAGTATTTAAATGGTCTGGACAGCTACCAAATGTTCAATGGCATTTCGTCTGTAAAATATGTACCTCTGGAAGGCAGAATCAGGTGCTTTATGATAATGATGAGATTTTTCTCCTAATTTTGTCTCAGAAATTGTCTAGTAGTTTTCTAGCAGAAGTATCTAGTTTTAGATACAGGACAATTTGAACACTATTCTTGGAAGCTGAGACTAGAAATTAGTGTAGTAGTATGTGTAATGTACTCACACTGTACTTTAAGTTTTGTATTTTGAACCAAGGCCCTTCAGCATTACCAAACAGTTTCTACATAAGGTTATGAATTCAACAAACAAAATAGAAAAGTGAAAATGCTTATAATAAGTTTCAGCTTTCTTGTGTAAATAAGTGTATTGGGTCTGGTTGAGCTGGAGTCAATTTCCCCACAGTAGCCCTCACAGTGCTGTGCTTTGCAGTGGCAGCTAGAAAGGTGTTGATAACACACTGGTGTTTTGGCTACTGCTGAGCACAGCATCAGCTCTCTAACATTCCTTCCTCAGTTGAGGGCAAGATCCTGGGAGGGGACACAAGTAGGCCAGCTGACCCAAACTGACCAAAGGGATATTCCATACCGTATGACGTCAGCTCAGATATAAAAGTAAAGGAAAGGAGCAGGAAGACAGGCACTCTCCAAAGGCTGCCTGCTGAGGAACCATTATGCGTGCTGAACCTTCTCGGAAGTGGCCGACCATCGCTGCTCATGGGAATTAGAGAATAAACTGTGTTATCTTTCGCTTCGCTTTTGCGTGTGCAAGCTTTCTCCTGGCTTCTGCTTTGATAAACTGCCTTATCTGTACCCACAAGTTTTTTTCCATCTTACTCTCTCCCCTGTCTGGCTGGGAAGGGGAGTGATAGAGCGTGGCTGGGTGGGCACCTGACATCCAGCCAAGGTCAACCTACCATGATAAGTCTTTATAGATTTTGTGAAACTTCATAAACTTTGAAACAGAAGCTACCAGCAATATCAATTTTGGATGGTCTTGAGCAGAAGTAATTAATATAAATCAAGAATATAAATGTATGTATGAGGAGAGAGAAATTCAGGAGATGCAGAAGAGTGAAATCAGTCTAGTAAAGAAATAAAACATTTTGATTATTTAAATAAATCAAACCAGTAGTACCCTGGGGGAAGGATGTGAGAAAGGTAGTAGAAGAACACAAAGAAGGTGAATATAGACTTATTAAGATATCCAAAGCAGAACACTGACTTTTGATTACCTCTAAGTATAAAACTTAGGATTGGATCTTGGAACAATGGTATTGGGCTGAATACAAATATTTACAAACAGTATAAGATATGTCAAAAGCAAGAGAAAAGGAGCTTGAACTCCAGTTGAAAAAGCACCAGATATTGCAGGAATGAAAAGGTATTTGGGGACAGGGGGTAGGGTGTGGTTTGTTACACATAGTCACTCTTTGGAATATATTGTGAGGTATAACATTGAAAACACAAATAAGAATTATTTAAACTGTAAGTTCTTTGGGGCAAAGGTTGGTTCTTATCTATTTGTACAGTGCCTTGACTAAAAGATATTTATCTTTTATGGAAATAATAGCAGAGTTTATTTACATAGTTATGCACATATACATTTTGTAAAATATACATATATATATGTAACTGTTAAAAAAAAAGACTGACCAATAAATTGGACAATTCAGACACAATTCCAGGCTTTACTGTCTCCTTAAACACTCAGCTCCTGAAGGATATAAGATACTCCCTTATTCACTCCATAGTTTCTGCACAATATAACAAGACATTTGTGATAAGATACATATCTCAAAGCTTTGGAGTTTGGGAATAGATTCAAACTATTCAGATTGTGTTGGTCTGTAAAATTGGTTGGAAATCTCATGAGAACAATGTTCTCACATGAGATTTCTGGTATTGTCTTCTGCGAATCAGATCATAAATACTGCAAGAAGTCTTTTTTTCAGAAGTATTCCTGCAGTTCTTTTCTCAGATGAAAATTAGAAGTATGGAACTGCATGTACATGAATAATAATGAAAGTAAAAAGTTAACCAAATATTTGAGAAAGTTTTTAAAAATCTTTTTTAAATTTTGGTAAAGATTCAAAGACTTTCTCTTTCTTTTCGGTGCCACTTGCTCATTGAAAGCAATGCACACTCATTTTTATTCATACTTCACGTGTTGCAGTACATCACTAATACTCCATCTGTATGTATATGCTATCAGTTTATTAAGGTTTTAATTATATAACTTTTCATGTTGGGTTTGTGATCCTCTCTTTGTGTCTTTCAGAACAGTTCTATTCAATAGCTTTTGATCTGCTGGGAGCTTAAGGACTGAGTTGCCTCTGATGCTGTTTGCCAGCAGCAAAGGGAACTTGGATATGGCATGACTTTAACTCCTGACCATGGAGACTGATAGGCCATAAGATATTAAGCTCCCGCCAATTTCTATTTTCTCTTTCAAAGATTGCTAACCTCATCTCCCCAGGGACTGCAACTGCTGCCAGCCTTTAAACCAGCAGGAGTAATATCTGTCCCTAATTCGTAATTACTAGGTCTCTGTCACAATGATCATTGTTGGTGCTTGCCTTTATTTAATTAGTGAGTATGTGCATTTGCACTGGTGAGAAGTACAACTAGGTGGAAACATAACCTCATCCTTTTAAAAGTTATTTTTTTATTTCTCTTTTTCGTGCTTCTTTCAGTTGCGATATCCATAATATACTGCAGATCATTATCAGTAGCGTTAATAACATTCAATGTTATTAACAAACATTGTTGCGCATATTTTTCAACACAATTGGTATTGCAAAAGAAACAAGGATAGCACCTTTAGAATTGAAACAGACAGTCTGCCCCTGAATTCTTACCTCTTCCCTGTGCCTACTCCCCATTATTAATGTATATTATTACTTCAAGTATGTCAGAAAAAGAGACAAACAGTCAGAGGCAGAAATTTCTCCCTAATTCACTCTGCCTAGCCAGCAAAATGTAACACAAAATTATTCAGGGGAAAAATACAATTTTCTGTCATCTCTGCCATACACTGATAACAAAGCTACAGGCTAATATGTTTTGATATTTTTGTCACTCGTTTATCATGTGACCTTTCATGATATCATTAATACAGCTGAGGGACAGAGCAGATACACTGAAATAAGGGTGTGGAGAAGTCAGATTGCTTCTCTAACAACTAATGGTCAGTCACAGCAATTTATGCTTTTCTTCAGTATAGCACTGACTGAAGAAGAGAAATTGTTATTAAAATTTGATATTACTGTCTAAGCTCTGCCATATAGAATTTGCAACTTTTAGCTATGATGGGAGTACTAGGAGGGGGGGGGGTTAATAAATTTCCCTTTGAATTATGATATTAATACAATACAACATGCTTGCTCAGATATTCAAAGGATATGCATGGGGAAAAATCATATTCAGGACACTCCAATACTGCATATTAGTCACAGTCCTGCATTGTTATATTTAAGAAAAATATTTTAACAAGATGAGTGTAATTACCTTATATTGGCTTAATTAAAATTGTTAGGGTTTATCATTTTTGCTTGTTTCTTTACAAAATTCCAGCTACTAATAGTGTTGCATGCTGTTCAGTAATATTTTCTGGACATGCAAGAAAGTGCAATGTGTCTTTTTTTTATGTGTGTGTGTCTTTTATGATAAATGATACCTGGTTTAAATTTGCATTCAGCTTTACACCATTTCTAACAATGGTCTAGCTTTTTATGTCGCCTGTAGAGTCTGGTTTGTTAAAATTCCAATATAAAACTAATTTATATTTGACATTAATGAGTTAAGAAATGTTTTATACAGTACATCAGAGCTGAGAGAGAACTTTACAGCATTCTAGTAAAGCAAATTACTTCTGAGTACAATTATTATGTGAAAAATGGAAAATCTTTCACTAATCTAAGCTACTTGTCCTTTCAAAATCTTGTGATTTTTAATGTTAGTATTAAGAAAGGACTGAAAATTTAACAAAGACTTTCTCTTTTACATTCTATTGGTGGAATTCTAGTATAACTACTTGGATGAGATGTTTTTCATCAGTGTGCATGTCATGTCAGGTCAGAGTAAATCACTATATTAATTGATAAAACAATATTAAAATACCTTAACTATTTACAACATTAAATAATTTTTTTTTCTGAGCATGACTTCTTTCACGAGTATTTTTTAAGTACACTAGAAAATTACCTTTGCATCTGAAAGAAAATAAGTAAGGATGAGTTTTAAGTGGGAGGATTTTTAAATAGGTCCCAGAGAGAGGCTTGTAGACTTGAAATGAATCTTTTTGCATTAGATCTCGTTGCAAAGTGAAAGTTTAAGTTTGTTATTTCAAATGTAAGGGTTTGATTTCTGGAAAATTAATTCAAATTCATACTTGAAATTGCCAAAATATCAGTTGACTTAAATTTGACTACTTCTGTTGGTAAATTCACATGTTTGCAGAAGTGAACCTAAATATATTAACAGAAACAGTGGATGTATTTGCACTACTTAGAAATACGATTTGATGATTTCGTTGCTTAATATTTTTTTTAAAATCCATAACATGTATTTTTAAACATTATTAGTACATTTATAGTCAAGTGGGCTGCATACTTCACACATGTAAACATTTATATATGTATGCATATATATAAAGTGAACTATATATAAAGTAAATTCTGAGTATCTGATTCATATGTATGGATAGTAGCATCAGATAAGAAATAAAAAGCCTGTTAAAGTCATGCAAACTTTAGAACATTCTATAGAATAATTTTAGGGGAGGTAAAGAATTTTTACCTTTTGGTATTCCTGAAGTAATCTTTCTAACAGTGTTCTGACTGTATTAGTATCACTTCTAACTTTTGCTAATTAATAATAGTGCTTTCTGAAGTAATTAATGAGAAAGAATAGAAGCAGGAATAATGCTATTAATACAAAGAATTAAAAATTAAGTAAACCCATGGAAAAGTAATATT